>NW_007727227.1:80207-124531 GCF_000696425.1 Galeopterus variegatus
CACACACACACACACACACACACACACACACACAAAAAAAAAAAAAACGGGGGGAGAGGGAAGAAGACACAACAATCACAATTCCTTGAAGTTGATACGACAAATGAACAGATATGAGGTTGTTGGGAGGGAGGGGGGAGGGAGGTTTCAGTAATGGGCCACAATAATCAACCACATTGTATATTGACAAAATAAAATAAAATAAAATAATTAAAAAAAACTGGGCAGCAAAAGGGGAAAATAAGAAAAAAGACAAAATTTAGGACTTTACAAGAGTAAAGAAAACCAAAATAGGAGGGACACGCAATCCCTCCTGTTACCACCAAAAAGAAAAAAACAAAAACAAAAACAAAAAAAAAGCCAAGCAAAGCATTAAAAAATAAAACTCTACCAAACAAACAGAAGAGGGTGCCCTTGAACTACAAATTTTATAAACCACCAAAAATCCATGAAAAGATTAGGCAAAAATAAAGCTATTATGAGAAGAAAAAAGAAAAAAAGAGCCCCTCTGCTGATGAAATCACCACCCCCTCAAAAACCTATGGTGGTGAAGAAAACTAAGACAGCAATCCTGTACAAGTTTCCTTTTTTGGCTGTAACATATAACCACCAGTTCACTGAGTCAAAACAACACAAATTCATCATCTTACAGTTTCAGAGGTCAGAGGTCTGAAATGGTTCGTATAGGGAAAATCAAGGTTTTGGCAGAGACATGTTTTTTCTGGGGGCTCTAGGAGAGAATTCATTTCCTTGTCTTTTCCAGCTTCCAGAGGCCAGCTGCACTTGTGGTTCCTTCCTCCATCTTCAAAGTGCATCAAATATGAAAGGAGAAACACTAAACAGAACCATGTTTTGTTTGACTGGAATCAGAGGTATTAGTATGAGCTCATGGCTTGATAAGTGATAGATAAATAGAAAGATAGATAGACAAATAGAATGGTATATAGATGTGGAAAGAGATATATATGTATATATATTAATACATACACATGCACATGCATGTATTGATGAGCATACACGTATATATACATACACATATTTCTTAGCTTTGTCCACTCAGAGAGCTTAGAAGCAGTGACATCACAGTAGCAATGAACATAGAATTCTTAGTGCTCAGATCTTAGTTGAGAAAGACAATTCTCCATTAAAGGGAATCAGTTCATCGGCGAAATGGCTGATCCCAGAGCTGGAACCAGGAAAGTACATGACGAACTTAAAACATCATGTTGTTCAGAAGATAAAGTGGCTAAAAAAGGGTGGAGTACATGTCAAAAGGACAGAGAAGCCAGCTTAAAATGTGTACCAATGACAAATCCAGGACAATTTGGGCATCAATATAAATTGTGACAGTAACAGATTATAACTCATTGAAAAAAAATAAGAATCCATTATACTGAAATAAATAAACAAATCGTTGTTAAGAGAGGGAAAAGTCTTCCTTACAGTGCATTATGAACTAATGAATGTAGAAGGAATGATGGTAATAGAAAATCACCATTTGGCAGATACAATTGACTCGGGCAAGAATCAAAAATGGTGATGCTAAACTAGGGGTAAACGTTTTATGAGTAACTGATTAATTACATAGTCTCAAAGTATCTACCACGAGATACTTATTATTTACAAAAGGGGAAATTGTAACTTCACAGTAGAGAATCTTGGCAGACACCACCTTAACGAAATGATCACAAAATTAACACCACCAGTAATGGGACAAATTGACATTTTTTGCTTTTTGGAATGATGCACATAAAAGGACTTACACGTCTGTGATATTCTGCCAAAAATACATAGCCTGAAAATAATCATGAGAAAACATCAGGCAAACCCAAGTTGAGGAACATTCTGTAAAATAACTGCTATGTACTCCTCAGAAATGTCAAGGTCACAAAAGATGAAGAAAAATTGATAAACTGTTCCAGATTAAAGGTGACTAAATAAAGAAACATGACCATTGAATATGACTTGTGATCCTGAATCTTCTTTTCCTATAAAGGACATTGTTGAGATAATTATGAAGAATCAAATAAGTTCTGTAGATAAGCTAATAGTACTGTGTTAATGCGAATTTCTTGGTTTTTGTAATTGTGTTTTGGTTATGAAAGAGAATGACCTCGCTTTTAGGAAATACAAACTAAAGTACTGTGTCTGCCATTTACTTTCAATGGGTCAGAAAAATATTACACACACAAATACATATGCAAATACATAGAGAGAATGTGTAATAAAATAACCTTTTGGTAATTTGGTGAAGGGTAAAAGGAAATATTTCGTACTATACTTTCAACTTTTCTGTAGGTCTGAAATTAAGTTTAAAAAGTTTTTAAAAATCCATCATGCTTAATAAAATGAAAGTGTTATGTTAGAACTACTAGGGGGAAAATTTGTGAGAAACAAGATATTTACATAGTCCTAAAGTATCTCCTCATAAAATACATATCATGCAAAGGAGAAATAATACAAAGGAGAAAATAATATTTTCACAGTGGAGAAACCGTGTATGCACCACCGTAACCCAGTGTTCAACATTAACACCATTAACACTGGAACAAAACAGTATCATGCACCTCCTGATACTACACAATGAGGACACAAAATAACTTGCATGGTATTCCTGACCAAAAAGAAAAAAAAACAAAACCAAAAATCATAGATAACCTGAATCTAATCATGAGGCAACATCCCATGAAGTCAAATTGAGAGGACATTCTGAAGAATAACTGTCCTGTATTCTCTAAAAATGTGGAGGTCATGAAAGACAAAGACCGAGGGACTGTTTCAGATTAAAGAAAGATGAGACATAACAACTAAATGCAATGCATGATCTCAGACAATAAATTTTTTGTACTATTCTTTCAACATTTCTCGTAAAACGATTTTAAAATAAGTTTATATAATGAATCTGAAAGTATTGTTTCTTTTTCTATGCTCTAAAATTGTTTAAGTACTATTGGAATAATATTATTTTTGAAGGTTATGTTGAATTGTCCCATGAAATATTCTTAGTCTGCTGCCATTTATTGGAGGGAAATCCTTATCTAATTATTTAATTTTTTTTTTTTTTTTTTGGTAATTGGCTTACTAGACTTTTTGTCTCTACTGAAGTCAATTGGACAAGTTGAATTATCAAGTTTATTTGCATAGAATTGTAAAAAAACAGTTTCTTTTTTTCTGTCTTAAAACAATAGATATTTATTATTTCTGATAATTTTGTGTGCTGGCTGGGTGATTCTTCTGTCTACTTCAGTGGAGTTCCGAGGTCTAGATCATTTTGGAAGGCCTCACTCACATATCTAGTGATTGGCAGGCTGTCCACTGAAGCATCTCAGTTCTCCTCCACATGGCCTCTTCAGTAGATTATTTCAGGATCATTCACATGAAAATGGTCTCAGGGTTCCAAACTCAACAAGAGAAAGAAAGCACCAATGCATAAGGACTTTGAATGCATCACATTTGTTAAAGAACCTTTAGCTAAAGCAAGTAATATGGTCAAATCCCAATCCAAGGAGTGGAATAATAGATGACACCTCTTAATGGGGAGAGTGACAAAGTCAAATTGATAAGGAACATACATTTAGGAATGGGAATAATTTGTGGTCATTTTGCAGTCTATCACATCTTGTCCACCTAAGTATTGAGAGCCTTCTCTAAAGTGGGTGTATTCTGGTGGGCCTTTATATGGAACATTAACATGTTATAATCTGCATCCACTCAGAGAGGTCCATCTATTTACCTCTTCTCCATACTTCCTAGTCATCAGTCTTTTAATATTGCTCTTTCCATGTCCCTAACTAGTTGGTCAAGCATAACCAGTACTCTGTGAGTAGATCCATATTCTAGGCCATTTCTTCAAGTGGACATGTGGAGTTCTGACCAGTGGTACCATTTCACTACTGTCTTTCTGGGATACCCTGAATGAGGCTGCAATGTACCGTCCATCACATCTGGATGACTCCAGAATACCATGCACATCTACATGTAAACCAGTTCCATTCTTTCTTTCCTCTGTTAATTGGTCATAGGTAACTCTTCATGAGGGCTGAGGGAAAAGCGGTGAAGCATTACAATGGAAGTTTGAGCCATTTCTTGTGTAGTTTGCTACTGTCTTTCATACTTCTTCAGCTCTGTTTTTAAATACCATTTTCATTTTACAATGGAAAACTGCTGCATGCGTCCAATTTTATGATTTGGTGGATTAACAACACTGACTTCATGATGAGAAATTCAGGTTAGATAGTTATTTGGTATTCCATAATGTGGTGTTTAGTCTCTACGAGGGAGCAGCAGGAGTTGCTTTTCTAATAGATAGTTGTTGGCAAAGGAGGGTGTGCCTTACTCAAAAACCCTAGGGGTCTGTGCGGTAATTCTCCAACTGGGGCTTGCCAGAGGCTACATAGAGCATTTCTGTCTGCCATAGACATTTTGACACTTCTAATACACTTGGGTCTGCTGAATCATAAGAGCTAAGCAGTAGGGCAGTGTTTATCACAGCCTGGACCTGCTACAGAGACTTTTCTTCCTTCTGGCTTGTATTAGTCAGGGTTCTCCAGAGAAACAGAGACAATAGGATATACATAGATATATAAGAGGAGATTTATTAGGGGAATTCACTCACACGAGGCCAAAGAGTCCCATGATCTACATTTGCAAGCTGGAGTCACAGGAAAGACGGTGGTGTGATGCATTTTACAGACACTGTATCGATCCCATGCACAAAGTTGGAAAAAAATGAGGTGTTTATGGGAACAGTAATAAGTTTGTATGAATGGATCAGCAAGAGTTAGGGCATGCACATGGGATGGGTCCATGTCCTGGAAGGCCTTAAGAAGGTCAAGAGAGTCTGTCCCTCCCTCTTCAGTGTTCCTACACCCGTTTACATGTGCCTCCTTTGTCCTTACATGTGCCGTGTATGTGACCGTACAATGCAGACTTTCCATGCGGCTAAAGGTCCTGGAAAGCAGGGGAGAGAGGCATCCATCTGGGCCAGCGCTAGGGCACACTGCGCCACTGTCTGAACAACCAGAAGCTCGCGCAGATACATGACCTTCAGAGGTCCACAGAACAGCTTGCAGCAATAAGAAGTCCACCTCTACTCTTCTGCCCCTGCCCCCAAACCCCAACAGCCCTTTTGCCTCCATTTCAGGCCTGGTATCACCCTGGTATCCATTTCAGGCTTTTGGCTGGACGTGCTGGGGGGACCCAGGCTCTTTTTCCAGAAGTTCCTCTAAACCAATGACTCTGCCTCTGAGTGATGCGATGGCTTTGAGCAGCCAGGCCTCTCAGCACAGATGACCTTTTCCAACCACTCTGTTCACTGTGGCTTGTCCTGAATCATCTCACGGAGCTGGGACCTACGCATTGCCATGAAATGCATGATTGCAGAGGAAATATTGCTTAGAACTTCTGTCTCTGCCTTTTTTTTCCTTTACAAAAAAGAATCTCTGTCTGATTACACTCCTCCCCCCACCTCCCCCCACCCCCAAGCCTAGAATCAAGTGGAATAAATGCAGAGAACTTGTCCTGTGTTCTGCACAGTCAAGAAATGGGAAATTCAATATGTGTTTACAATGACAGCAATGTTAAAATAGCTCATTCATGCTACGTTGCCAAATGAAGGATAACAGAGACATAAACACTGTCCTTAAAAAGATTCTTTTAGAAGAAAAGTATGAATCGAATCATTTACTGAAGTGCTGTTTGAACAGATGGTGTGATTAACAGCTAACATGTAAGCCATCCTGGGAGTTTATGGAAAAGTAAACAAGTGCAGCTAAAAAGAAATCGCTCTACTCCCCAAAAGGTTCTTTCATTCATTTTACTAGGAAAATTGGAAAGTCTGTGTTTTGAAGGCTGCGTTTCCTTGGGGGATGTTAGGAGCGAGCAGGAAGGGGAGTTTCTTCAGAGCGAGAGCACAGCAATGCACAAGTGAGCTCCGAACTCGCCTCCTGAGGGATGACATGGGTCTGAGCCGCTGGGCCCCTCTGCAGAGCTGACCCTTGCCGACCACTAAGGACACTCTTCATCTCTGCTGGTCCTGAAGGGCCTCATGTGCCTGGGAGGAGGGGAAGGGAGTTAAGGGCTGGGAACCCATCATGGACCTGGCTTTGTGCTAGGCACTTGACATGGCCTGCTCCTTTATGGCTAGCTCAATGTCCCTGGGAGTCATGTGTTATAAGGCCAATTTTCCCAGTGGGGAAACCGAGCTTCAGAAAGGGGGACCTGCCAAGGCTACACGGATATGTCCTTCGTGGAGCTGCCCCTGAAACCCTGGCCTGTTGTGTCTCTGAGCTCTTAGGAGAGGCAGCTGACTGTGGAGGAAAGAGCACTGAGCAGGATGCCTGGAGTGGGTGTGAAAGTCTCCTCTGCCGGCTAGTGCCTTGGGGACAGCAGCTGTTCCCTTACGCACCACAGTTTCTCCGTCTTTAACATGTGGGTGCTGTACCGGGTGGGCTCTAAGTACCTTATCTCATACTCACATGGTATCGGAATATCAAGTGGGCTTCCCCAGCAACGTTCTCGACCAGCCTCAACTGACATAAGGAAGAAGTTCTTGGACACTGGTGCAGCTGAAGCCACGTGCCACCCACTTAGGCAAACGCTGAAAGGATTGGCTGACCCTTGGTGGAGCTCTTTCCCTGCTGCCCTCACCAGAGCTCTTCTGCTTAGTGATGGGCCACCACAAGTTGCCCTAGTGTTCATTCATTCATCTCATATTTATTGATTGAGCAGTGATGCTCCAGGCACTGTGCTAGTCACTGCAGAGACAATGGCGAGAAAGAGGGACATGGTGTCTCTCCTCCCCAAATTAGACCCACTGGGGAGACACACGAGTGAACAGATAATTAAAATACGGTTATAGAGAGATAAGAGTGAGCTTAAGAAAAGTGATTCAAAGTTTTACCTGAAGAGTCAAGGAATGCTGCCCTGAGGTCGAGATGTTGGCACCAAACAATAAATCCTTATCCACCATCCAGATATTTAGAATCATCAGGTGACTGCTGCAGATTTGCTTGCCTTTCATCCAGCATAGGTACCATTTAACGTGCACGTGTTGGTTTCCCAGGCCATTTAGAGCCAAACGTTGCCAGGAAGGCAATGACATCTTTTATTTTTCTTAAGATCTAGGGACTTAAGGAGGAAAGCAACTTTAGTGATAATAATCCAGAAATGAACTCCTTCTTTGGGGAATGTTCCTGTAAACACTTCTGAGGTCTTTCATGTGAAGGGCCTTCTAATTGTCTCTCTGGGACCTAATCCTGGAGGCTTTGAAATGGATTCTCTTTGTACTTTTGATTCCTGTGATACTGTGTTCCCTAGCAGATGTGATTCCACCTCTTTACCCCTTTTTTTCCCACAAAATTAGACTCTCAGAATTTAGTAAAGAGGATGCCCCTTTTGAGTTACATTTGGATTTCACTTCAGTTCTCTAGTAAATGGAATGGAAAAGCCTACTATGTGTCCTTTGTTAATATGTGACACTGCTCAGAACAAAGACTCCTTCCTTGGAGGGAATGATCCATTGGAACATTGCTCCAAGTCAACAGAAGAAATTCCTGTCATACCTCAGATACCCATCTGGTATAATGCCTACCTCTTTGCACCTCACCTTAGAGCAACTTATGTCTAAATGTCACACCTCAACATCCCCTGTCGAGCTGTAAGTTCCTGCAGGCAACAACAATGTCATGGTCTTCCTGGGATTCCACTTGCCTAGGGCCAATGTCTTGTATGTAGTAGGTGCTCATTCAATATTTGGCTAATGTCCAAACTTCCATCGTTGCTGTACTTATCTCTCAGTACTGTTTTATTGGCATGTAAAGGCTGCCATAGGTATTCTTAAAGCAGCCATCTTCATTCTTTTACACATGGCACCTATATTATTTCATTAAACAGGTGCTAAAAATTACATTCTCAACTGCTTAGTTCAAAGGAGCTTTCAGGTTTTAAAACATTATATTTGTTCATCTCCAGAAATTTTTCTTAAAAGCTACCTCTGTCCTTATAGATTATATGCTTCTCCTAGGGGAGAAAAGAAATGTACAACCTGCCCTTCAACTCACCATGTGGAAATTTCTTTGGGCTACAACCCAATTAAGGGACAACACAGTGTAAATAAATGTTCGTAATAATTCCTTCTAAGTCTACAAATAATTTACTTGTACAGTTGTTTCATTTAGTTTCCATGATAAACTTTGGATTGAGTTGTTTATTAGTAAAAAATCAAATAATATTCACCATGATTTGTAATCATCATGATACATAAGAAAAAGAAACCATAAGAAACTAAATATACATGAAATCATGGAGCTAGAAGAATCCTTAACAATTGTGTAGTGTTATGGGAAACTGAGTGTGAAAGCAGATGATACATTTTCTATAGTGTGACATAATGTCTGTGAAAACAGTTAGGCATAGGAATGGGGAAAGAGCCCAGATGTTGCTAGTGGTTGTGGATAATGAGATTCCTGGTGGTTTTGTCTAATTGCATATAGCTTCTGTGGTTTCCATGTTTTCTCTTTTGATTAGAAAAAAATGTTGATTAAAAGTAGTGTATTAGTCCATCTCTGTTACTTAGTATACCTGGAACTGGGTAATTTATAAAGAAACAAAATCTATTTCTTACCGTTTCAGAGGCTGGGAAGTCCAAACTCCAGGGAACACACCTGGTGAGGGCCTTCTTCTATAGTGTCACATGGGCTGAGCAAGAGTGAGTTAATGTTCTCAATTGCTCTCCTTATAAAGCCATCATAAGAACACCCATGACCACCCTTTAATCATCAATGGATTAATCCATTCACAAGGGCACAGTCCTCCTGATCCAATCACCTCTTAAAGGCCCCACTTTGCAAATACCATAATTGGATTTCCCACTCTCTTAACACTATTACAATGGAGATTAAGTTTCCAATACATGAAGTTTTGGGGGACACATTTGACCCATAGCAAATAGTAGTTGTCTGAGATCCTTTTGCTTAACAGATGAGAAAACTAAAGTCCACAGTGTTCTGGCAAAAATAAGTCAAGAAAACTAGTCTCAAGACTTTAAGACTAAGTTGTACTTTGAATTCAGATTTGGGAAAAATATGCATTTATAATTAAATTTTTCAATTTATCCAAAAATTTGGGTAAAATGAGAATCCTGTGCATTTTAAGACCCAGCACTTATTCTAATGTTACATGGGAAAACATGGTTTTATATGAGAAATAAATGCTTACTAGGCTTCCTCTTTCTTTGAGATGGAGTAGCCTTTTGGATGCATTATCTTGTGGGGATCTCACTTGCCCAACTCCCTAGTCCTCCTGTCAGTCATCAGTACTATTCTCAAGTGCTCATTGCCAATAGTGGCTTCAGACACCCAGCAATGCTCATAACCGCTGGTGCAAAAGGAGATTATATTGTTTGGGCAAATGGCTGTCAATGTGTGTGTGTATGAGTTGGTTTCACTGAAGGAAACCTGAACTTTGTCCATGATGGGTGCTAATTCCTGTTAATTACTAACACCCCATAATTAGATTGATATAAGTTTCACACCAGGGTCAGGGGACACAAAAACTGGAAGACCTAGATGCAGACTTCTCAGAGAACACTGAAACTGAAGACTGTGGGATCAACAGGGTGTTTCCAGACCTTCATTCTGTGAGGGATTCAGAGGACACAGAGGACCACAAGGGAATACTGGTTTAAGCATTCTCTGTATATTTGGATACAAGTCTTTTATCAGATATATGTTTGAAAAGATTTTCTCCTAGTCTGTGGATTGTTATTTGATTCCCTAAACAGTGTCTTTTTCAGAGTAGAAGTTTTAATTTTAATGAACTGCAATTTATCAATTTTTTTCTTTCATAGATCATGCTTTTGCTGTTGTATCTAAAAAGTCATCATCAAACCAAAGGCCGCCTAGATTTTCTCTTATATTATCTTCTAGAAATCATATAATTTGTATTTTTTATTTAGGTCTATGATCCATTCTGAGTTAAATTTTATAAAAGGTGTAAGGTCTACATCTAGATTCATTTTTTTTTTTTTATTGCATGTGGATGTCCAGTTGCTTGAGCACCATTTGCTAAAAAGACTGTCCTTTCTCCATTGAATTGCTTTTGCTCCTTTGTCAAAGATGAGTTGACTATATTTGTGTGCATCCATTTCTGAGCTCTCTTTTTGTTCCAATTATCTATTTGTCTGTTCTTTTGCCAGTACCACACTGTCTTGATCACAGTAACTCTATATTAAGTCTTGATGTCAGGTAATGCAATGAATGCCTCCAGCTGTGTTCTTTTTCCTCAGGGTTTCTTTGGCTATTCAGGGTCTTTTTTGTTTCATATGAATTTTAGGGTTCCTTTTTCTATTTCTGTAAAGAATGTCACTGGTATTTTGATAGGGATTGCATCGAATCTGTAGATTGGTTTGAGTATTATGGACCTTTTCACAATATTAATTCTTTACTTTTATTAAGCAATAAAAAAAAGCTGAAATAAATGAACAAATAGAGGCAAAATAGATCTAGCCACAAGGCAATAATCAGTTGCATTACACTAGAAATAATTTGAATTTCTATGGACAAAACTCATTTACATTATTATTCATTTTCTACAATTAAGAGAGTTTTTAACTAGCTCAAATTTATTTATTTATTTTTAATTAATTAATTAATTAATTATATTGTGAATATTCATGAGCTAAAATGCTGATCATCACCCCTTGTGGCATGATGTGAGGGCCAGATTCATACTGGCAGCATACTCATTGCCAGAAATTGCTTTTGTACCCCGTGTCCCCCACCCAATTATCTCCACCTCCCTCCCCCTGCCACTCCCCCTTCTCCCCACTCCACTCTGTAGCCCAAGGAAGGTTCTCTCCCTCTGCAAGACAAACGCACTACTGTGGTCTTTTTTTTTCCTTCCCTCTTTATCTCTTAGCTCCCACATATGAGTGAGTACATGCAGTATTTACCCCTCTGTGCTTTGCTTATTTCACTCAACATAAGTTTCTCCAGGCTCATCCATGTTGTTGCAAATGGGAGAATATCATTCTTTTTTATGGCAGAGTAGTATTCTATGGTGTATATATACCACAGTTTCCTTATCCAATCATCTATTGAAGGACATTTAGGTTGGTTCCATGTCTTGGCTATTGTAAACAGAGCTGCAATGAACATGGGAGTGCAGGTATCCCTTCGACATGATGATTTCAATTCCTTTGGGTATATACCCAGAAGAGGGATTGCTGGATCATATGGAAGAACTATCTGTAGTTGTTTGAGAAACCTCCATACTGTTTTCCATAGTGGTTGTTCTAATTCACAGTCCTACCAACAATGTAGGAGTGCTTCCTTCTCTCCACATCCTTGCCAGCATTTGTTATTCACTGTCTTTTTGATTACAGCCAGTCTAACTGGGGTGAGGTGGTATCTCAATGTAGTCACTGATGACTAGTGATGTCAAGCATTTTTTCACGCACCTGTTGGCCATTTGTATGTCTTCCTTGGAAAATGTCTATTCAGCTCCTTTGCTCATTTTCCAATTGGGTCATTTGTTTTTTTTTTTTTTTTAACCGTATAATAGCTTGAGTTCTATGTATATTCTGGATATTACTCCCTTATCAGATGCATAGTTAGCAAAAATTTTCTCCCACTCTGTAGGTTGTCGTTTCACTTTGTTGATTATTTCCTTTGCTGTGCAGAAGCTTTTTAGTTTGATATACTCCCATTTGTTTATATTGTCTTTTGCTGCTTGTACTTTTGGGCTCGTGTTCATAAAGCCTGTGCCCAGACCTAGTTGCTGAAGTGTTTCACCTATATTTTCCCTTAGTAATTTTACAGTTTCAGGTCTTATACTTAAGTCTTTAGTCCATTTTGAGTTGATTTTAGTGTTTGGTGACAGACTCATATCTAGATTAATTCTTCTGTATATGGATATCCAGTTTTCCCAGCACCACTTGTTGAAGAGACAGTCTTTTCCCCAATGTAGATTTTTGTTGCCTTTGTCCAATATCAGATGGCTGTAAGCCTGAGTGATGATTTCTGGGTTCTCAATTCTACTCCATTGGTCTGAATGTCTATTTTTATACCAGTACCATGCTGTTTGGGCTACAGTAGCATTGTAGGATAATTTGAAGTCAGGTAGAGTTATGCCTCTGGCTTTAGTTTTCTTGCTCAGGGATTGCCTTGGCTATTTGAGGTCGTTTGTTGTTCCATATGAAAGGTAAGATTGTTTTTTCCATTTCTTTGAAAAATGTCATTGGTATTTTGATGGGGATTGCATTGAATCTGTAGATCGCTTTGGGTAGTATAAACATTTTCACAATGTTAATTCTTCCAATCCAAGAGCATGGAATATCTTTCCATCTTTTTGTGTCTTCTTTAATTTCTTTCAGAAATGGTTTGTAGTTCTCACTATAGAGGTCTTTCACCTCCTTGGTTAAATTGATCCCTAGGTATTTTACTTTTCTTGTGACAATTGTAAAGGGGCTTACTTTCTTTATTTCTCTTTCTGTTAGTTCATTATTTGAGTATATAAATGCAACTGAGTTTGGGGCATTTCTTTTGTATCCTGCAATGTTACTAAAATTATTAACCAGCTCTAGGAGATTTTTGATAGAGTCTTTAGGTTTTTCTATATATACTATCATGTCATCTGCAAATAGAGAAAGTTTGACTTCATATTTTCCAATCTGGATTCCATTCATTTCTTTCTCTTGCCTGATTGCTCTGGCTAGTACCTCCAGTAGTATGTTAAATAGAAGTGGTGAGAGTGGGCATCCTCATCTTATCCCTGTTCTTAAGGGAAAGGCCCTCAGTTTTTCCCCATTCAGAATGATGCCACTGGTGGGCTTGTCATAAATGGCTTTTATTGTGTTGAGATATTTTCCTTCTATACCTAATTAGTTGAGAGTATCATGAAGGGATGTTGAATTTTGTCAAATGCTTTTTCAGCATCTATTGAGATAATCATATGGGCTTTGTTCTTGAGTTTGTTGATGTGATGTATCACATTTATTGACTTTCGTATGCTGAACCATCCTTGCATCCCTGGGATGAATCCCACTTGATCATGTGTATAATTTTTTAAATATGTTGCTGTATTCTGATTGCTAATATTTTGTTGAGGATTTTTGCATCTAGGTTCATGAAGGATATTGGCCTGTAATTTTCTTTTCTTATTATGTCTTTATCTGGTTTTGGTATCAGAGTCATGTTGGCCTCATAGAATGAGTTTGGGAGAGTGGCTTCCTGTTTCAATTGCTTGGAATTGTTTGAGGAGAATTGGTATTAACTTCTCTTTAAAAGCTTATAGAATTCAGCTGTAAATCCATCCAGACCCAGACTTTTCTTTGTTGGAAGATTGCTAATTACTGCCTCAATCTCCTTGCTTGTTATTGGTATGTTCAGGTTTTCTCTCTGTTCTTGGTTCACTCTGGGTAGTTTGTAGGTGTCTAGAAACTTATCCATATCTTCTAGATTTTCATATTTGTTAGTCATACAGTTGTTTATAATAGTCTCTAATGATTCTTTGTATTTCTGTGGTATCAGTTGTAATGTCTCCCTCTTCATTTATGATTTTTGTTATTTGGGTCTTCTCTCTTCTTTTTTTTTTTTTGTTAACCTAGTTAATGGTTTGTCTATTTTATTTATATTCTCGAAAAACCAACTTTTTGTTTTGTTGATCTTTTCTATTGTTTTTTGGGTCTCTATTTCATTTAGTTCTGCTCTGATCTTAATTATTTCTTTCCATCTACTACCTTTAGGTTTGGATTCTTGTTTTTCAAGTTCTTTGAGGCATAGCGTTTGGTCATTCATTTGAAGTCTTTCTGTTCTTTTGATGTAAGCATTTATTCCAATAAATTTGCCTCTTAGTACTGCTTTTACAGTATCGCACAGGTTTTGGTATGATGTATCTTTATTTTCATTAGTTTCTAAAAATTTTTTCATTTCTTGTTTAATTTCATCCTGGACCCATAGGTCATTCAGGAGCCTATTATTTAGTTTCCATGTATTTGTATAGTTTCCACAGTTTTGCTTATTATTTATTTCCAATTTTAGTCCATTGTGGTCTGAAAAGATACTTGGAATAATTTCAATTTTTAAAAATTTGCTGAGACTAGATTTGTGACCTCATATGTGGTCTATCCTGGAGAATGTTCCATGAGCTGATGAGACAAAAGTAGTATATTCTTTAGTTTTTGGGTGAAATGTTCTGTATATATCGGCCAAGTCCAATTGGTCTAAGGTGTAGCTTAAATCCTGTGTCTCTTTGTTGACTTGTTGCCTGGAAGATCTGTCCCATACTGAGAGAGGCGTGTTCAGATCATCCACTATTAATGTATTAGGTCCTATTTCTTTCTTTAGGTCTAAGAGTGTTTGCTTTATATATCTGGGTGCTCCAGTATTAGGTGCATACATGTTTATGATTGTTATGTCTTCTAGCTTTATAGATCCCTTTATCATTATATAGTGTGGAGGATGAATAAAGCAAATGTACTTCACAGGGCCTGTTTTTCCAAAGCCTTGCAGTTTCAAATATTGACCTTGCAAAGGACAGGAAATTTTCCCCAGGCTATAGTCTCTGTTGTAAGATAAAGAATTGTAACACAGCAAGGTTGCTGGCTCAAAGACAGACAGGTTACTGATTGATATGTAAAGATACTAGGAAATTGCTGTAAGAAGAGAATGTTTGCTAAAATCAACCTTTTGTTGCAAACTGCATTATGGAAGGTCACCTTGCCTGTCTTACTGAATGTTACCAGCTTCTATTGTTAAACTTGTTAAACTATACTTAGCAAAAACCCCACCTATGTTCTCTTCCTTTAACTTCCTGTGAATAAATGTGGGAAGCAAACCCCAATTCATGGTTAATTTCTGAAATGGAAGGAATGCCTCACTCTTGAGGGTTCTTGGATATTAACCCCTTTTGGGGGCTTCTCACTGCTCAGAAGAGATGGGTTTTGAGTAATCTTTGGTGGCTCTGTCACCCAGGGGAAAAGGGGTGACAAATCCATGGGAGGCAAAGCAACAATACAGTGGCCTTCTTTGTCTCTTTTTATGTTTTTTTGGTTTAAAGTCTATTTTGTCCAATATAAGAATAGCTACTTCTGCTCATTTTTGGTTTCCATTTGCATGATATATCTTTTTCCATCCCTTCACTTTCAGTCTTTATGTGTCTCTGCAGGTGAGGTGGTTCTCTTGAAGACAGCATATACTTGGGTCTAGCTTTTTAATCCAATCAGTCAGTCTGTGTCTTTTGAAAGGGGAGTTTAGTTCATTCACATCTAGGGTAGTTATTGACAAGTGTTGCTTAATTCCTGTCATTTAATTGCTTCTTGTTTAGATGGTTTAAATATCTTTTGATCATTATTTCCCCTTTTATTTCTCTTCTTAAATGTTAGTCAGAAATTTAAGGTGGGATGAATTAGCTTCTTTCTCTTTCTTGCTGGCATTTTTGTTTTAAGGGTGGGTTTTGCTCTTTATTCTGTATTTGTGATAGTGGTCATCATTATTCAGATTCCAGATGAATGACTCCTTTGAGAATTTCTTGCAGGGCTAGTTGTGTGGTGGTGAACTCCCACAACTTTTGTTTGTCTGGGAAATACACTATTTCTCTCTCATTTCTGAAGGAGAGCCTTGCTGGGTAAAGAATTCTTGGCTGGCAATTTTTTTCTTTTAGTATTTTGAATATATCATTCCACTTTCTTCTGGCCTGTAGGGTTTCAGTTGAGAAGTCTGCTGTTAATTTGATGGGGGTTCCCCTATAAGTGACCTGACACTTTTCTCTTGCTGCCTGCAGAATTCTCTCTTTGATTTTGAGCGTTGCAAATTTAACTATAATGTGTCTTTGGGAGGATCTTTTTGGATTGAATCTGTTTGGGGACCTTTGAGTTTCCTGGATCTGAAGGTCTGTATCTCGCCCTACACCTGGGAAGTTTTCTGTTACTATTTCCTTGTGTAGGTTTTCAATACCTTTTCCTTTCTCCTCCCCTTCAGGAATACCCATGATTCAGATGTTAGAGAGCTTGATGTTGTCTGCTGTCTCTCTTAGATTTTCTTCATTATTTTAAAAGCTTGATGTTGTCTGCTGTCTCTCTTAGATTTTCTTCATTATTTTAAATTCTTTTTTTCCATTTTTGTCTGCCTGAGTTATTTCAAAAAGACCATCTTCAAGCTCTGAAATTCTTTCTTCTACTTGTTCTACCCTGCTGCTCAAGCTCTCAGTTGTGTTTTTTATTTCAGTAAGTGAATCTTTCATTTCTAGAAGTTCTGCTCTATTCTTTTTTAAGGTATTAATCTTGTATATTTCCTCCTTCATATTCTGGATATTTTTTCTTTTTTCATTGTGTTCTCTAATTGAGTCTTCCTTTATTTCTTCAAGTTTTCTTAAGATCATTTCTCAGAATTCTTTTTCAGACATTTCAAGGATTCCCTGTTCCATGGAGTCTGACTTTGGAGGATTAGTGTATTCTTTCAGTGGTGTCATTTCTTCTTGTTTATTTGTAGTTTTAGTATTTTTTTGTTGATGTTTGGTCACTTGGTAGAGGGTTTCTTTCTTCCATTACACTGAGGTTGGCTGTGGGGTGGCCCTGGTTGCTACTGTGGTGGTGAATTGTCTTTGCTTTACAGTAGGTGTGGTGGTGGTTACATTAAACCAGAATCTGTGGTTGTAGAATGAAGCCCCAGTGGTGCATGGCAATGCTGGGCTCACCTCAGCAGGTCAGGGCATGTGGGCTGGTGTTCCCCTCTGGGTCCAAGGAGCACAGTATTAATTCTTCCAATTCACAAACATGAAACGTATCTTTCCATTTTTTGCATCCTCTTTAACTTCTTTCATCAGTGTTTTGTAGTTGTCATTGTAGCACTCTTTCACCTCCTTAGTTAAATTTATTCCTACGTACTTTATTTATTTATTTGGAGCTATTGTAAGTAGGATTGCTTTCTGTATTTTTTTTTCAGCCAGTTCATTGTTGGTATATAGAAACACTACTGATTTTTGTATGCTGATTTGTATTTTCCAACTTCTCTGAATTTATCAGTTCCAATAGTTTTTTTGGTGGAGTCTTTCAGTTTTTCTCTATATAAGATCATGTCATCTGCAAACAGGAGCAATTTGGCTTCCTCTTTTCCAATTTGGGTGCCCTTTATTTCTTTCTCTTGCCTAATTGCTCTGGCTAGAACTTCTAGTACCATGTTAAGAATGGTGAGAGTGGACATCCTTCTCTTGTTCCTGTTCTTAGAGGAAAAGCTTTCAACTTTCCCCCAGTCAGGATGATGTTAGCTGTGGGTTTATCATGAATGGCTTTCACTTTGTTGAGATACTTTCCTTCAATACCTAATTTGTTGAGAGTCTTTATCATGACGGGATGTTGAATTTTATCAAATGCTTTTTATTCACCTATTGAGATGATCATACGGTTTTTGTTCTTGATTTTGTTGATTTGTGTATGTTGAACCATCCTTGCATCCCTGGGATAAATCCCACTTGATCATGGTGTATAATCTTTTTGATATTTAAGTCCATTGTGGTACGAGATCACATTTTGTATGATTTCTATTCTTTTAAATTTGATAAAGTGTGTATTATGTCTTGGGGAAGGTGCCATGTGAAGTTGAGAAAAATGCATATTCTGCTGTTGTTGAATGAAGTATTCTATAAATGTCAATTCAATTGAGTTGATTGATGGTGCTGCTCAGTTCAAGTATATCCTTACTGATTTTTCTGCCTGCTGCATTTGTTAATTATTGATAGAGAAGCATTGAAGTCTCCATTAGAATAGTGGATTCGTCTATTTCTCCTTGCAATTCTATCAGTTTTTACCTCATGTAATTTTAATGCTCTGTTGTTAGGTGCATATACATTCAGCATTGTCTCTTCTTGCAGTATTGACCCCTTTATCATTAAGTAATACCCCTCTTTATTCCTGACAATTTTTCTTGTTCCACAGTCTACTTTGTCCCAAATAAATATAGCTACTCTAGCTTGCTTTTGATTACTGTCAGCATAGTATATATTTATAAATCACATTAATTTTAATCTACCTGTGTCATTATATTTAAAGTTGATTTTTTTAGATACCATATATTTGGGTGGCATTTTTTATCCACTCTGAGAATTTCTATTTTTTTAATTGCTGTATTTACACCTTTCATATTCAAAGTAACTGTTGATATAGTTGGATAAATATCTACCATTTTTGTAACTGTTTTCCATCCCTTGTCCTTGTTTTTTTTTTCTTTTTTTGAATTCTACTCTTTTTGTTTTGTCTACTCCACTTTTATTTGAGCATTTTATACAATTCCATTTTCTCTCCTCTCACTATATCAACTATACCTATTTTCAAATCTTTTTAGTGTATACCCTAGAGTTTGAAATGTACATCTACAGCTAATCTAAGTCCACTTTCAAATAACACTATACCATTCACAGATAGCACAGGTACCTCATAACAGAAACTGTATTCTCAATTTCTCTCTCCTGTCCTTTTTAACATTTCTGCCATACATTTCTTATATCTGTAAGCTGTCATCTTTCAATACATTGTTGCTCTTATTCTTTTGAATAAGCTATTATCTTTTAAGTCAGTTAGGAATAAGTAAAATAACACTCACACTCATTAGGATGACTACTATTAAAAAATAGAAAATAATAAGTATTGGTGAAAATGCGGAGAAATTGGAACCCTTGTGTACTGATTACAGGAATGAAAAATCATATAGCCATTATGGAAAATGATATGGCTTTTCCTTAAAAAATTGAAAATACAATAACATATTATTTCTCAATTCTACTTCTGGATATTTACCCAAAAGAGTCATAAACAGGGTCTTGAAGAGATATTTGTATACTCATGTTTATAGCAACATTATTCACAATAGCCGAAAGGCAGAGGCAACCAAAGTCTTCATTGACAGATGAATGAATAAACAAAATGTCGTGTATACATACAATGAAATATTATTCAGTCTTAAAAAGGAAGGAAATTCTGACACATGCTACAAGATAGAAATCTTGAGGACGTTATGCAAAATGAAGTAAGCCAGTTACAAAGACAAATACTGTATGATTCCACTTATATGAGGTGCCTAGATCAGTCAAATTCATAGAGAAAAACAGTAGAATGGTGGTTGGCAGGGGCTGGTTGGATGGATGAATAGGGAGCTACTGTTTAATGGGTGTAGATGGAGAGTTTTGTATGTTGGTTGTACAACAGTGTGAACATGCTTAATACTAGTGAACTGCACACTTAAAATGGCTAATTAAGAAGGAAAATTTTATGCTTTGTGTATTTTTCAATAAAAATTTCTAAAAATTAAAGATTAAATTAAATAAAATATTTATTTTTTTCCCTCATTTATTCCTCATTGAACAATTCTTCCAAAATTTATCTATAGATTGAATGTCATCTCAAACAAAACTTCAGCAGGTTTTTTGGTAGAAAATGACCGAATGATTATAAAGTTCACATGGAAATTCAAAATACCTAAATAGACAAAAGAACTTTGAAAAAGAATAAAGTTTGAGACTAATACTGCCTGATTTCAGTATTTATTATGAACAGTTGATTATGATATAAGAAACAGACAAATCAATGAAATAGAAGCAAATCCAGAAATAGATCCACATACTTATATGGACAACCAATTTTTGACAAAGGCACAAATGCAATTTAGTGGACCTAATGATAGCCTTTTCAGCAAGTGATGCTAAAAGAATTAGATATTCTCATTCAATGAAAGGACCTTTCATCCATATCCTGCACCATATAAATATAATTAATTGAAACTGCCTTATAATACTAATTGTATCTAAAACTATTAAACTTCTGGGAGAAAACCTCTGTGGTCTTGGGTTGTGCAAAAATTTCATAGATACAAAACCAAAAGCATCAGCCATAAAAGAACAAATTGATTAATTGGACTTCATCAAAATTATAAACTTCTTCTCTTTGAAAGACAGTTAAGATAACACCGCAAACTACAGACTGAAAGAAGGAGTAATCTGATAAAAGATTTATATCCAGAATACATAAAGGTTTATATCCAGATATACTTGTATCCAGAATATATATGTATATATCCAGTTTTTTAAAAGTGGGCAAAATATATGAAGATAAATTTTACCCTGAAGATAAATGGATGCAAATTATAAACACAGTATTTTATAATTCCACTACACACCTATTTGAACAGCTAAAATTAAAGAGATTGACCATACCAAATGTTGGCAAGAACATAGGACAAGTGGAACTCTCACGCACTGTTGGTGGAAATGTAAAATAGTAAAGCTTTGAAAAACTGGCAGTTTCTTAAAATTTAAGCATATACCTACCATATGTATGGGGTACAGTCTGGTATTTTGATACATATATATGTTGTGTAATAATCAAGTCAGGGTAGTTAGTGTATCCATCCTCTCATGCCTTTATCATTTCTTCATGGCAAGAACATTCAAAATCCTCTCCTGTGGCTGTTATGTAATACACAAAACTTAACTGTTAACCATATCACCTTACTGTACAATAGAACACCAGAACTTATTCCTCCTATCTAATTGTAATTTTGTACCTGTTGACCAACCTCTCCCTGTTATCCCTTTCCCCCACCCCTCCCCAGTCTCTGGTAACCACTGTTGTACTCTCTGCCTCTAAAATATCAATTCTTTTCTTTTTTTTTAGATTACACATATGAGTGAGATCATATGGTATTTGTTTTTCTGTGCCTGGCCTACTTCACTTAATGTGATTTCCTCCAGGTCCATCCATGTTGCCCTGAATGACAGGATTTCATTCTTTTTATGGCTGAATGGTATTCTATTGTGTATATATTAATGTGTGTATATATATCACTTTTTTTTAATCCATTCATCCATTGGATATATAGGTTGATTCCATATCTTGGCTATTATGAATAGCACTGCAATAAACATGGGAGTGAATATATTTCTTCAACATATTGATTTCATTTCCTTTGGGTATATAGCCAGTAGCAGGATTGCTGGATCATATGGTAGTTCCATTTTTAATTTTTTGAGGAACCTCCATACTGTTTTCCATAATGGCTGTACTAGTTTACTCTGTGCTGTGAGTTGATTGAATTGTGCCCCCCAAAGTCCATATATTAGAAGCTTAATTCCCACTGTAACATTTGAGGATGGGAAATCCTATTATGGTAATTGAAAGGTGGGGCCTTGAAGAGGTGATTAGATTGTGAGACCATGCTGTAATGAATGGATTAGTAATGGTGGTCAGGGGCGTGGTTCTGAGGGCTTTAAAAGGAGAGTGAACAAGGTTAGTCTCTCTCTGCTCCACCATTTTCACAGTGTGATACTCTGCCATCAATGTCACCACCACCAAGGCTCTTACCAGATGTATTCCCTGGACTTTGGACTCCCCAGCCTCAGAAACTGTAAGCAATAAATTTCATTTTCTTATAAATCACCCAGTTCCAGGTATTTTGTTATATAAGCAACAGAAGCAGACTAATACACTCTCACATCAACAGTGCAAGCATTCCCTTTTCTCCACATCCTTGCCACACTTGTTCTGTTTTGTCTTTTTGATAATAGCCATTCTAACTGGAGTGAGATGATTGTTGTTTTGATTTGCATTTCCCTGATGATTAGTGAAGCTGAGCATTTTTTCATATGCCTATTGGCCATTTGTATGTCTTCTTTTGATAAATGTCTATTAAAATCCTTTGCCCGTTTTTAAATTGGGTTATTTGGTTTTTTGCTGTTGAGTTGTTTAATTTCCTTATATATTCTTGATATTAACCCCTTTTTCAGATGTATAGTTTGCAAATACTCTCTCCCATTCTGTAGTTTGTCTCTTCACCCTGTTAACGGTTTTTTTTGGATGTGCAAAAGATTTTTAGTTTGATGTAATCCCGCTTATCTGTTTTTGCTTTAATTGCTTGTGCTTTTGAAGGCTTGTTTAAAAAATCCTTGCCCAGCCCCATGTCATGAATCATCATTCTTAGATATTTACCTAAGAGAAGTAAAAGCACATGTCCATACAATGACTTGTACATTTGCAGCAGCTTTATTTGTAATAGCCAAATTTGTAAACAATTCAAATGTCCATCAACACATGAATGGATAAACTGTGTTACATCCGTACAGCAGAATACTACTCAGCAATAAAAAGGAATGAACTATCATGCTACAACATGTATAAATCTCAAAATAATTATACTGAGTGAAAGAAGCCAGGCAAAAAGAGTACTTACTATACCAATTCCTTTATGTAAAATTCTAGGGAATGCAAACGGGTAAAGGGGCATGAAAATCAACTACAATGTATACTGAGAAGTAAAATAAAATTTTTGAAAAGAGAAAGTATTAGAATAAATAGATCTTCTACAACCCTTTAAGAAAAGCAAACTAATATATATTGACAGAAAACAGATAAGTGGTTTTCTGGGGCTGGGAAGGGAAGGGGAACAATTGGAAGGAGAGGTTATTTAGGGGCTCACAGAAACTTTGGAGAGGTGATGGATACATTCATCGTTTCTTTTTTTTTTTTTTCCTTTTTGTCTTTTTTCGTGTCCGGCAACGGATCGCAACCCTCAGTGTCGCGCCCGTACCGGACCAGGACCGGCAACGGGATCGCAACCCTTGGTGCTGCGCCCACCCCTCGCTCAGCCAGTGAGCGGGAACCGGTCTGTATGTGGGATCCGAACCCTCGGCGGGAGCGCCGCCGCACTCCCAAGTGGCACACTGTAGCAGTGCGCCACCGGGCCGGCCCCATTCATCATTTCAATTGAGAAGATGATTTCATGGGTACGTATACATGTCAACTTATCAAATTCTATACTTTAAATATGTGCAATTACACCACAATAAAGCTGTTGTTTAAAAGAAGGAAACAATTAGCCTAAAGCATAGCTACTGCAATCATGGCTTTTGATGCTGCTCACAAGGTGTGTGTTAATCATAGCTTCCTTCTTTCACTACCTATCTAATGTTCCTCTTATACTCTGCCAAAATCTTGGCTCAAGTTTTGCTCTTAGGTGCTGGTGACCTAAAATTTAATTTTCACTGGATCTAAGACCTCAGTGGTCCCATCTTTACTGAGTTGCCATAGTTTCCCCAGCAAACATATATTTGGATATGAAAGTACTAAGAGGCATCTTAGTAAATCCTCAGGAGTTTAGACATAGTACTTTTGGCCTTAATCTATAGTGGCAACCTATTTTCCCCCTTGGTAATTGGGATCTATCAACTTAACCAGCAGAGTAACCTCCCTTTCTTGTTGGTTTAGCAGTGCAAGGAGCCCCAAATCATCAGAGAGTTGTCTGAGTTTCCAGTTTAACATAATCATGATCTTGATCCCTGATTGAAGCATAACTCCCTCAGGTACTAGGATCTCCAAATTTCCTGAGACCAAGGTTTCTGTGAAAAAGAGCAAAAATTTATAAACCTGTTATTAGGTGTCATAGTGAGGTGGCCACTCTCACTTCCATCTTGGACTCCTGTAGTCTGAAGATGGGGGAAATGGCAATGTATGTTCATCCCTGACATAAGAAAAATACTGTATCTTGTAAGATAGCTTCCTAACCTTGCAGATTATTTCCCATAGAACTTGAACTGAGCCTTCAAAATGTCATTTCTCTATTCTGTCATTTGGGTGGTGAAGCAAATGGCAAGACCAGTGAATTCTGTGGGTGTGTGTCCATTGCCACACTTCTCTCACTATAAAATGAGTTCTTTGGTTAGAGGTAATACATGAAATGCCATGGCAATGAATGAGGCTTTTTAATTCCACAAATGATAGTGATAGCCAAATATTTGTGGTCAGTAAAGGCAAATCTTTATCCAGAACATGTATCTGTTTTTGTGAGGACATGTCACTTCTCCTATAAGATGGAGTCAACCTGTCTCCAGATGATCAGCTTGCCCCGAAAAGCAATGGTGCCATATTGGGGATCAGTATTTGCCTCTGCTCCTGTCATATCGGGAAGTCAGCAGTGTTGGTAGCCAGCCTAGCTTTGGTGACAGGAAATCTTTGGTTTTGAAGATTAGCCTCCTTGACTGCCTTTGCCGCTTTATACAAGGGCCCATTGGGCAAGCTTCAGGACAGCATGAAAAAGAGGCTGACTGACATTCACAGATCATGTCATCTTGTCTACCTGATTATTGACCTCCTTATCTTGCAGGGCATGCCCACTGGTTCGCAATTAGATGGAACATTAATATCTTAACACTCTGTCCCCATTCATGGAGGTTCCGTCATTTACCTTTCCCCAAGACCTCCTTTTTCACAAGATTTTCATCTTAATCTTTCCAAATCCTTCTCCAGCCATCCAATCTGTTAGTCATTTCTCATGTAAGATTTAGCCACTTGTTCTTCCACACCATGTGGACAAACAGATATATTGCCCACACTCAGCCCACTGGGAGGATTTCCATCTATCACTGCTATTCTGGTCAGACACTGAGGGGGACTATAATGCAGTGCCCATCCACTGCTGGCTGGTTGCCAGCTGACTTAGAAGACCCACTCCTGAACCAGGTCCATAAATTTTTTGTCCTTGTATCTGCTCAGAGGGAAACTTTGGAGAGGCGATGGATATATTCATTGTCATGAAATATGTACCCCTTCATGATGCCATAAGTTTTGGTAGAGGAAGAGGCAGCTAAGCAACAGGGGTAGATATGAGGTGGGAGTGGGGCAGAAAGGGGTCCAGCCACCTGCTTGTGTAGTTTACTTATGTCTTCTGGACCTGCTCTGGCCTGTTTTATGTACTGCATTTACATTTTATAGTGGAATGATCCTGTGCACATCCAATTTTTTGGTTCAATGGATTCAATAACACCCAGCTTAAAATGGGGGGGGGGCTCAAGTTACATAGCCATTTGTTTGCCACATACCCAGATATTTAGTCTCTACCAGCCCTAGTGACAATCCAGAAACTGCTTTGCAAATGGCGAATACCTTGTAGACAAAAGAAGGTAGTGCCCAACTCTAAATTTTAGGGGTTTCTGCTATGATTCAACTGCTAGGGCTCTATAAACTTCTCTGTTTACCCCAGATACTTCTACCACCATTGGGTATACTGTATCATAGGCCCAAATAGCAGGGAAACTCACACTGCAGCTCAGACTTGCTGCAAAACTTCTCCCTACTCTGGAACCTACTTAAAATTTGCATCCTACTGGGTTATCTGGTAGATGGACTGGAGCATCACAACTAAGTGTGGTATATTTTACCTCTTCCAAAATTCAAAGAAACCTGTTAAATTCTGTGAGTCTTTCTTTGTGATAGGTACATTGTGCTACAGCGAATTGCCTCTTACTTTATAGGATATATCCATACATGCCCAGAACACCATACTCCTAGGAATATGACCAAGGTCCCAGACTTCTGAACTTCCGTAGAGTTAACCTCCCATCTTTTGACATGTGTGTCTTACTTAGGGCATCAAAGGTGCTTGTTGCTTCCCTATCAGTTCAATTCAGCATAATTATATCAATGGAATAGACCAACATAATGTTTTGTAGGATGTTCAAATGACCAAGATACCTTTGGACTATATTATGACAGAGAGCAGGAAAACAGACTTTGCATGATGTAAGACTAAGAAAGGGTACTGTTATCACTACCAGGCGAGAGTGAACTGTTTCTGATTATCTTTTCCAATGGGAATTTAAAAGGAAGCATTTGTTAGGTCAATAGCTGAACAACAAGTTGCAGAAGCTGTTTCAATTTGCTCCAGTAAAGATATGGCTAAAACTGCAGGTGTTAATTGCATCACCATCTAGTTTTGTTTATAATAATCCACAGTCATTTCCAAGACCCATATGTCTTTTGTACTGGACAAAGAAGTAAATTAAACAAGGATGTTATACGAATCAACATCTATGCATCATTCAAGGCCTTGATAGTGGCACTGATTTCCATAGTTCCCCTCAAAGACAAAGTATTGATTGAGGTTTATATTTTGGTAAGGGGTGAGAAGGAAAAACCATAACTAGGGTCTTCACTTGGCCCATTCTACTGTAAGAACCCCTACTCCATGGTGATTCTCACAGTTTCTAAGTATATCCATTCCCACTATATAAAAAAAACAGGAAATAATCCCAGAATGGATCTGTGGGTCAAATGAATGCACAGTTAAATTAACTTAGGTCAAGACTCTATTTATCCCCTGATCTCCAGAAACTTCTATCTTACCCAGCAGGTCATGATGATACTTTGGGTCTCCAAGTCAATGAACAGTACCTAATGACTTTTGAAAGAGCTTGGAATTTCCATTTGCCCAGTGAATTGTAGACATGGTAATGGATTGCATTTCTCTCTGGGTGAGGTTTGGAGGAAGATTCACAGTATACACTTGTGGCCACATTGTAGGATTCTTCCTCAAAGAGACCCTGCCTCCCCCACAATCAAAGATCTCTAGGCCTGTAAACAGGTTTAGGATGGGAACCAAATTAGAGGCCATGATTTCTCACTATGGCAACTTGAGTCAGGTTTCTACAAAAATGTTTTCTCTTGTAGAAATTAAAAGCACCGTAGTAGGCTGCCTGTCTCATTCATTTCTAGGAAACGTGATTAATTAGCTACCACCACATATCACTGCAGATATACTCACACTCCATCTATGGCTTACTGTGGTTATTTGCCACCTTGTGAATAATGGTTAAGCACACCACTTGGCCACACTTCTGTGGGATCTGATTATTACTGTTGAAAGCAGGGAACCCAATTCCATGTTGGCATCTACCACAATAATCTCAGCATATGAAGAAAAACCATCACAGAGATTTTCTAGCATATATTTTGTAATGCCTTGGTGAAGGGGCTGTCTTCTGGTCTCTCCTAGTTAAGGCATGATTGAGCAGGTTGCATATAAGAAGAGCAAAACAAACCCAGTGTAAGCAGAAGAAAAAATAATAATAAAGATAAGAACACAGATCAATGAATTTGGAATCAGAAAATGGAGAAAATCAATGAGACAAAGAACTGGTTCTTCGTAAAGATCAACAAAATGGCAAGATTCTACCAAAGATGACAAACAAAAAAGAGAGAAGATACAAATTACTAATACCAGGAAGTAAACAGTTATATCACTACAAATCGTCAGACATCAAAATAGGGATAATAAGAGAATACTATGAACAACTCTGTATTCATGTATTTAACAAGTTAGCTGAAATGGACCAATTCCTCAAAAAACAAAAAACTATCACAACTTACCAAATATGAAACAGCTCATTTGAATAGCCCTATAATTTTTTTAAATTTATTTTTTAAATTGAAACATAATCAATTTTACATGTTTATGGGGTACAGAGTTGAGAGAAATATTGCATGTCCTCACTCATAAATGGGAAGAAAGGAAGGAGAGAAGGAGGGAGGGAGGGAGGGAGGGACGAAGGAAGGAAGGAAGGAAGGAAGGAAGGAAGGAAGGAAGGAAGGAAGGAAGGAAGGAAGGAAGGAAGGCAATAGTTATTAAAGGAATTGAATTTATAATTTTAAAATTCCCAAACAAGAAATCTCCAGGCCCAGATGGTTTCTCTGGAAAATGCTGCCAAATGTTTAAAGAAATATTCACATCAATTTTCCATAATCTCTTCCAGATAATAGAAGAGAGAACACATTCTTATTCATTTTATAAAGCTAGTAATATTCTAACACTATAAATCATATCAAGAGAGTACAAAAACCAAAACACTACATATCAACAAATGCAAAAATCCTTAACAAAATATTAACAAACAGAATTTAGTAGAATATAAAAAAAATTGTCCATTATGACGAAGAATAGATTATTTTAGGGATGTAAGGCTGGTTCAATATTTGAAAACCAATCAATGCACTCCATCATATTAACAGGTAAAGGAAGAAAATCATACGATCACATCAACAGATGCAGACAAGACATTTGATAAAATTCAGTACTTGTTCATAATACAAATTCTCAGAAAAACAGGAATAGAAGGGAACTTACTCAACTCATTAGAAAACACCTATGAAAAACCAAGTTAACATCATAGTTAATGATGAAAGTCTGAATGTTTTCCCTTTAAAATAGAGAATACGGCAAGGACTCCCACTTTCACCATTCTTACACAATATAGTGCTAGAAATTCTAGCCAATGCAATATAGCTAAACAAGAAATAAGAGGCAAATAGATCAGAAGGAAAGAAATAAAATTGTTTCTATATGAAGATGATATGATTATTTAAGTGGAAAATTCCAAGGAATCTACAAAAAATAAAGATTAAAACTAACAAACAAATTCCTAGAACTAATAAATGATTTCAGTGATCAAAACATGGACATTAAGATTAAATATACAATACGATTTAAAATTTTTCAAAAAAATTAAATACTGGGCTGGCCCGGTGGCACACTGGAAAGCTCCCACCGAGGGTTCGGATCCCATGTGGAGACCGGTTCCCGCTCACTGGCTGAGCACGGTGCGGTGCGGGCACAACACCGAGGGTTGCGATCCCGTTGCCGGTCCCTGGTACGGGCGCGACACTGAGGGTTGCGATCCCGTTACCGGTCAGTAAAAAAGACAAAAAGGAAAAAAAAATTAAATACTTAGGCATAAATTTAACAAAACATAGAAAAGACTTTATACAATATCAATGAAAGAAAGTAAGATATAAATAAATGGAGATACATACATGTTCATAGACTGGAAGATTCAACACAGAAACCATATTAACACACTGGTTTAACATAATTCCTATCAAAATCCCAGGAAAACTTTTTGTAGATATGTACAAAATTATTATGAAATGTATATGAAAAGACAAAGAAACAAGACTAGCTAAAACAATTTTTTAAAGAGGAAAAAAGGGGGAGCAATCAGTCTACCTGATTTCAAGACATTTTATAGCTACAGTAATCAAGACTGTGGTATTGGCCAAGGGAATGACACATAGATCAACAACAGAACAAACAATCAAGAAATAGAAGAATACAAATATACCCAACTGATTTTTGACAAAGGTAAAAAGCAATTCAATAGAGAAAAAATAGCCTTTTAAAAAGAAGGTTCTGGAGCAACTAGATATCCCTGGGCAACAAAATGAACTTTCACATAAATCTCACACCTTATTCAAAAATTCACTGAAAATGGATAATAAACATAAATGGAAATGGAAAACTAACTCCTTTATTAAAAAAAAAATAGAAAACCTTCAAGAACTGGAGATAAGTAAAGACTTCTTAGACTTAACCTCCAACGTAAAATTTATGAAAGGAAAAATGGATAAACTGAACTACATCAAAATTTAAAACTTTTGCTTTTTGAAAGACTCTGTTAAGAAGCTGAAAAGACAAACTATACAATGAGAGAAAATATTTGTAAACTAAATATTTAATAAAAACAGTCCCCAAAGTTTGCATTCTATAGTATCCCATTTATATAAAAATACTAAAAGGACAAAATTATAGAAACAGAGAAAATATTAGTGGTGGCCAGGGTTTAAGGAGATGGGGAGAGGGAGAGATGTGGAGGTGGGTGTAAAAGGGCAATTTAAGAGATCCATACAGTGATGAAAGGTTCTTCATCTTGACTGTATCAAGGTCAATATCCTGATTGTGGAATTGTATTAAACTTTCGTAAGATATTACCATTGGGGAAAACTGGATAAGGGGTGTAGAAGATTTCCCTCTATTATTTCTTATAACTGCACGTGAATCTACAATTATCTCAAAATAAAATTTAAATTTTAAAATACCATTTTTTAAAGTTTGGTGGGTTTTTTTTTTTTCTTTTGCTTCTAAGGGCATGACTAAAACTGTAGCATGTCTTATAAGGCCCTGCATTTCCTGCCCTCTGTTTAACCTTATCATTTATCATTTTCCCTCTCTCACCCAGCCATACTGAAATTTTTTTTTCAGTTCCAGGAACTTGACATGGTCTTCCTCTCTTCCTCACCATTTATCAAGCTCTTCTCTCTACCTGCATCATTTTTCCCACCACCTCTTCACTTGTTTGACTCCCACTCATCCTGTAGGTTTCAGCGTGGAAGTTACTACTTTTTGAAAGCTTTTTATTATCCAACACCTCCAAAATCTGGGTTAGTTGTCCCTCCTCTAAGCCTCAATAGCATCCTGTGCTTGTCACTATCATAGCATTCACTATACTCTTTTGTAAATATCACTCTTTCAGACTCAGTCTCAGTCTCCTCCATTGGACCATAACCTTCATGAGGGCAAGAACTGTGTCTATTTTGTTCATCATTGCATACCTGGCACCTAGCATAGGGGAAGATACATAGTGGGTGCTCAATAAATCTTTTTTGAATGAATAAATAAGTGAGGCAAGCCTCAGTCCCAAATTACTAGTACCTGAAACGTAATTGATCCCAACCACTCTGATGCTCTAGCCAAAACCCACTTTCATCTTCCCTTTCCCTCCCCTGCTCACATCCATTTGTAAGAACATATTGTACCTCTAGCTTCAAAACATCTTGTTGTTCCACCTTCAATTTCCCACCATCTCTACTACTATCACCCGAAGCCACGCCACCACCATCTCTTTCCTGAAATATTGCAAGAGCTTCTGAATTGGTCTCACTTTTTACCAACTCTAATAAAACCCTCTCTCATTACCATAGCCTACAAGGCTCTATGTGATCTTTTCTTAGAAAACTTACACATCATGGGGCCAGCCCGGTGGCGCACTGGAGAGTGCACTGCTTGGGAGCATGGCGGCGCTCCCGCCGAGGGTTCAGATCCCATGTGGAGACCGGTTCCTGCTCACTGGCTGAGTGTGGTGCGGGCGCAGCACCGAGGGTTGCGATCCCGTTACCGGTCCCCGGTACTGGCGCGACACCAAGGGTTGCGATCCCGTTACTGGTCAGTAAAAAAGACAAACAAGGAAAAAAAAAAAGAAAACTTACACATCTTCTCTGTGCAAGGTAGAGAGATTACTATATATGTAATACACACATATATGTATATATAGATAGAAATAGATATCTACAGATGTTTTTTCTTCCCTCTCCTACCTCCCGAAGCCCTGGCAACCCCTGATTTTTTTCTCATTACCTCAAACATTTATCATTTCTTCATGTTGTGAAACTTCAAAACCCTCTCTTCTAGCTAATAGAAAGTATACAATAAATTGTTATAGTCACCCTACAATGTTATAGAATACTAGATATCTTTTTTACCAAAAGGGACTTCAGCCCCTATATATATAAGAGAAGCTAAATTTGAGTCTGTTACAGAAAGAACATAAATTAAACAGATTTAGTCTCTAAATTCAAGTTGCACAGAATTCCAAAAGTAGAGACTTGAAATTAGTTTCCATTGCACAAGGTCTAAAGTCCCTCATGCTAAAAAGAAAAAAAAGATAAACATTCTGAGGGAGGAGACCGGCCAGGGTCCTAGGCATGAGCCATAGGCAGCACTCCGTACCTGGCAGAAGGCATGAGCATACTGAAATCATCACTTTTGTGCAGATGGTCCATCATAGTCACTGCCATAGCCACTGCTGCTGCAAGGGCAGCTCACCACCACAATACGAGCCACAACCACTATGCAGGCGGCCCACCACTGACTTGACTGCATTGACACATGCGGAGTCACCAGCAGAGACTACAGAAAGAAGAGGAGGTCTCTCTCTTCAAAGCCTACATCAGAGTAACAGAAGAAGCAGCTTCTCTATCAGATAACCAGACATTGACACAGAGATACAGAAATATGAAAAACCAAGAAAATATGACACCACTAGAGGAATACAGTAATTCTTAAGTACCAGACCCCATAGAGCAGGAAACCCTTAAAATGACAGACAAGGAATTCCAAGCAAAAGTCTTAAGGAAATTCAATGAGATATGAGAAGACTCAGTTAAACAACATAACAAAATGAGAAAAAACATACAGGATATGAACTCTCCTATGCTGTTGGTGGGAGTATATTATTACAGCCATTATGGAAAACAGTATGGAGGCTTCTCAAACAACTGGAGATAGATCTGCCATATGATCCAGCAACTCCACTGCTGGGTGTATACGCAAAGGAATGAAAATCATCATGTCAAAGGGACACCTGCACTCCCATGTTCATTGCAGCTCTATTTACAATAGCTAAGAGTTGGAGCCAAACTAAATGTCTGTCAACGGATGACTGGATAAGGAAAATGTGGTATATATATACAATGGAATACTACTCTGCCATAAAAAAGAATGAAATTCTGCCATTGACAGGAACTTGGATGAACTTAGAGAAAATTATGTTAAGTGAAATAAGCCAGGCATAGAAAGAGAAATACCACCTGTCCTCACTCATAAGTGGGAGTTAAAAATATAAATAAATAAATAAAGATACAAAAATCACAATAATTCCTTGAACTTTTAAAAGGAAAGAACAGAACTGAGGCCACCAGAGGTGAGAAAGGGGGAGATGGAGTGCGGGTTAGTGAGAAATTGGTAAAGAGCCACAAAAAATAATTACATTGTGTAATGATAAATATAGTAATTATCCTGATTTGAGAGGATCACATATTACACACAAGTATTGATATTCAATGCTGGACCCCCCAGATATGTGCAATCAATTATGTTTCAATTAAAAATAAACTTTTAAAAATTAAATCTTTTACAAAAATTAATTATAGTCAAAATGAGGAAGAGAGCTAGAAGTTTGATTGCAGAGGGGATTTTTTTTATTTTGTCTTTTTTTTTTTTTTCCGTGTCCGGCAACGGATCACAACCCTCAGTGTCGCCCCCGTACCGGACCGGTACCAGCAGCGGGGTCGCAGCCCTCGGCGCTGCTCCCGCGCCTCGCTCAGCCAGTGAGCGGGAACCGGTCTGTATGTGGGATCCGAACCCTCGGTGGGAGGGCCGCCGCGCTTCCCAAGCGGCGCACTATCCAGTGTGCCACCGGGCCGGCCCCATGCAGAAGGGATTTTTAATACTATGATTTGTCTCTCAAGTTAAAGACTGAGAAATGGTATTTATTACTCCAAAATAAGTTAGCGTCATATAATAAAAATCAAACATTATCATGTTTATATTTAAAATATTTTCTAAAGTGCTCAATGCATAAAATTTTTATCAAGTAGAATAACTTGTATTTTTTTAATGTGGCATTAAAATTATAGCTGATCTCATTTGATGCTTGAGGCTTTAAGTTGTGCTGTGGTTTAAAACCCCCCTTTTGTTATCCAGTTAGGTTTAGCCTTTTTCTTTACAAGCTATCATTCTATTTCATAGGCATATAACCTTCTATTGCAATAGAACACAGCAATAAATAAATAAATAAATAGATAGATAAACAAACATTCTAACAATTGAACTCACAATTATATTTTGGAGAAAACATGATTGATTAACATAGTGCAACATTTTAAGGATCTGGAAGGTTTACATTTAAGCCAGGTTAAGTCAGCATATTATGGTGGGCATCTAGATCTTTTAAAATCTTTAATTCAGACAACACTGGGATAAATGACATCAGCAAGAAGGTGAAATAGTAGTCTCCAGTGCTCATCCACTCAAAGAAACATCAATTCAAACAACCATTCACATACAAAAATACCTTCACAAGAGCTCAGAAACACAGATGAAAGATTACTGCCCCTAAGTTGAGCACAAAAATAAGAAAACATGCATTGAAAAAGGTAGGAAGGATAGGTTTACATTACCTGCATCACTCTTCCCCCAAACCCATACAGCAAAACTCAGACAGAGAGAGAGGCCTTCCATGTGCGGGAAACACAGTGAAATGAGCACCAGACTTTGCTGCAGATCCCAGCACCAGATCCACCCCAGTGAACACTGGTGCCAGACCAGCCCCCATGGACTCAGGATCCAGATCTTCCCCCATGAATCCCAGCAACAGACTCTTCCATTTGGAACCAAACTCCAGATCCACATCAGTATGCCCATGCTCCAGACCAGCCTGCCTGAGGGCCCTGCCAGTCAACCCACTTATAAAAATCTATGGACTGACTGACTGGTGAAGGGCTTTTCCTGCCAAAGCCAGTCTGTAAAGACTGGAAGAGGTGCCTGCTTCTTCAAATGTGCAGACACCAATGCAAGGCCATAAGAATCACAAATAATGAGAGAAACAGGACACCACAATGGAAGAAAATAAACCACCAGTAACTAACCCTAAAGAAATGGAGATCGCTACAGTGAAAACTATAAACTTTGATGAAAGAAACTGAATACAAAAAATAAAGATATCCTGTGTTCATGGCTTGCAAGAATTAATATTATTAAAATGTCCATACTATCCAAAGTGATCTACATATTCAATGCAATCCCTATCAAAATTCCAATGGCATTTTCACAGAAATAGAAAAAACAATCCTAAAATTCATATGGAACCACAAAAGATCTTGAATAACCAAAGCAATCTTGAGCTCAAACAACAAAGCTGGAGACATCACACTGCCTGGTTTCAAATATACTGCAAAGCTATAGGAATCAAAACAGTATGATACTGGCATTAAAAAAACAGATATATAGACCAACGGACAGAATAGAGAGTTCAGAAATAAATCATGCATTTACAGTCAGTTGATCTCGGACAAAGGTACCAAAACCATACAATGTAGAAAGGACAATCTCTTTGATAAATGGTACTAAGAAAACTGTATATCCACATGTGGAAGAATAAAACTGCCCTTATCTCATACCAATAACAAAATCAATTCAAAATGGATTAAAGACTTAAACTTAAGACCTGACACTGTAAAACTACTAGGAAAAAACCATAGGGGAAAAGCTCCATGATATTAGTTTGGGTAATTAATTTTTGGATATGACCATAAAAGCACAGGCAACAAAAGCAAAAATAGACAAATGGGATTACACCAAACTGAAAAGCTTCTGCAAAGCAAAGGAAACAATGAGCAGAGTGAAGGGACAACTTGTGGAATAGGAGAAAATATTAGCAAACCTACATCTGATAAAGGGCTAATATCTAAAACATATAAGGAATTCAAACAACTCAATAGCTAGAAAACAAAAAACTTGACTTAAAAAAATGAGCAAAGGACCTGAATAGACAGTTCTCAAAGAAGACACACAAATGGCCAACAGGTATAGGAAAAAATGTTCAAAATCACTAGTCGTCAGGAAATGCAAATCAAAATCACAAATGAGATATCACCTCACATCTATTAGAATGGCTATTACCAAAAAGACAAAAGATAACAAGTGTTGACGAGAATATGGAACAAAGGGAACCCTTGTACACTGTTGGTATAAATTGTATAATCATTCTGGAAAACAATATGGAGGTTCCTCAAAAAACTAAAAATAGAATTACTATTTAATCTAGCAATCCCACTTCTGGATATGTGTCCAGAGGAAACAAAATTAATGATAAAGAAAACATTATATATACACAAATATGCATATATGAGTATATGTGTATATATGTATATGCACATATATATACTTGAAAATACTATTCAGTCTTTAAAAACAAGGAGGTTCTATTATTTGTTACAACACTGATGAACCTAGAGGAAATTATGCTAAGAGATATAAGCCAGGCACGAAAAGACAAATACTGCATATCTCAATCATATGTGAAATCTTAAAAAGTGGAACTCATAGAAGCAGAGAGTAGAATGGTGGTTGCTGGGGGCTATGGTGGTGTAGGATGGGGAGAGGTTAGTCAAAGTTTACAAAGTTTTAGTTTAACCTGGTAAATAAGTTCTGGAGATCTGATATACAGCATGGTGACTATAATTAATAGTAGTGTGTTGTATACCTGAAATATGCTGAGAGTATATCTTAAATGTTCTCACCACACACACACAAAATAAACATGTGAGGCAATGGATATATTTATTAGCTTGACCATGGTAATCATTTCAGAATATATGTGTATATAAAACATTGCATTGTACAGTTTAAGTAGATACAATTTCTTATTTGCCAATGATACCTCAATACACTGGAAAATAATAAAATCCTTAATCCAATTCCTTATATCACTAAATTATCCAACTGAGGAGAATGAATGAATGAAAAACTGCCCAGGCAGAAAAAGTTTCTCTTAAAAGATCACATTTTGTTTCCCCAGAGTCATTGCTACAGTAACAATTCTTAGAAATTATCATCAAACGCAGTAAGATGAAAGTGAAACATTGCTTTTGGTTAGCTAAATATAGCAACTGTCTACTCTTCCGCCTCCCCACAACTCCCGCTGGAACCCAGGCCCCTGTTTGTATTAGGCAACTCAATTGTAAAGCAGGGACATGTTGCTTTATGTTCCCAAAGTGGAAACACTTTGAGACTGAGGTTATGAATTTTTACATCAACACAAGGTTTTCCATAGTTGTGTTTGAATTGTGGATTCTTTTAAACCTAGTTAAATATTTGGGGTCAGTCAGTAAACTATACATTTTTGGTAAATACCAATATATTTGAAATTTCTACATATAATCAAAAAGTCCTCTCCTTAATTTACTTTTATGTGGCTGGAATCAAGGCAACAATATCTTGAGCGCTGCAAGCAGAAATGTTATTTTAATATTTATACAGAGAAGGGAAAACTGCATGTCATGAATTGGGTATGTGTATTATTATCATGGATGCTAGAAAATAAATTCTCTTTGGTGGTTTTCTGACACTAGTGTTTAATGGTAGCTTTATTACAAGCCATCTCTGTGTAAATAAAGGAAAAATATATTTAAACTAGTAGAAATAAATGTGCATGATTCACAAGCACAGTTAACTCAAGATTTTCCAGACTTATAACCACAACTGATAGGAAGATTTATCGCCACAGCTGCTTGTGTTAAATTTCTTTTCCTTGCAGTTGAAGGAATCAGATTTCTTCATGGAGATTAGTCATTTGTGGGGGTGTTGCCAACTGCAAAATGCTTCCATTATGAATGAGGTGCACTTCTCTGTTACTATCTTCCAGTCCTAATTCTTCACCTCTTTTTGTATCTTTTGCATTTACACACAGATAAATTTTAATGACATACACACACAAGTTTTCTTTAGTCGTTATTCGAACCTAAAACTTCAGGTTGTCTTGTCTGATGGTAGTGTGGTAACCTCACAATGAAGGATGGGGTGGAATGGAATGACATTTTGACTCATGTTCACAAGGATGAAATCTGAGCAGAAGAGAAATTCTACATACAGTGTGAAAGTGGAAAGGAAGCAAACATTTCTTGGGTGGCTATAAATGTGCCAGGCACCGTGCTAGGCTCTTTATTGAAATTCTTTCATCTCTTTCTTGGAGCAATCCTGCAAAGGACTAAGTGATATTCCCATTTCACATATGAGGAAATTGACTTTCTAAGATTGTGCAGCTAATCAGTAGCTGAGCAGTCCTGAGAACCCAGATGCAAATGACTCTAAAGCTCTTATTCTCTTTTCTCCATTTGACCTATATAGCTTCTGGAGTCCTAGAATAAACTTGAACAATATATTGTTACAACTATACAAATTATAAGAATTTTAAAAATAACAGCTTTATTAAGAAATAATACGCATACCAACAATTTACCTTTTCAATTGTACAACTCAATGGATTTTAAGTATTTTCGGAGTTCTGCAACTGTCACCACAATTTTAGAATATTTTCATCACCTCAAAAGAAACATTGTATACTTTAGCTATTACCTGGCATATCACCCCCTTAGCCCTAAGCTACCACTAATCTAATTTCTGTTTCTATAGATTTTCCTATCATATGCACATTTCATATAAATGAAATCATACAATATGTGCCTTTTTGTGACTGGCTTCTTTAACTTAGCATAATTTTTTAAGGTTCATCCATGTTGTAGCATGTATCAGTACTTCATTTGTTTTTATGGCTAATATTCCATTGTATGGATATAGGACAGCATTTTATTTATCCACAACTTATAGGAATTTGATGCTATGTCTAAGTAAGAAAATTCTAAGGCTGAAAGAATCTTCAGTGGGTCAGCTGTTATATACTTAAATCATGCAACATTGATTGGGTGGTCCTACTTTTTTCTAGAGCTTTCTGGGAACATGCATCCCCAAACTTGCCTACTACCACCTTGTAATTTCTGGTAACCATTGTCTTTGGCTTTGTGAAATCATGTTGATTAATCAGATTTTGTTTGGACCTATATGGAGATGGAGGATTTACACATATTAAATCACTGTCATTTGAAGGCAGATGACAGAACCATTAAACAAAAGATGAGATTTTAGCAAATTCACCAGATGTTTGGTTTATTTCATGTCACTTTTACTAGTTTAGTTTTCATTGAATTGTCTGGTTGTTGTGGCAATATATAGATAGGCTAATTTACCATATTAGGTTGTATCTAAAATCACAGCTGGAAAAACCAGTTAAAATGCAAAAGGAATTCAAGCCATTTACTTAGCATCAAAACTGGTTGTTTGAGCTTAAATTTGCAAAAAAAAAATAGTAGGAACTTGCCAGCCTATTTGCTCAAAAACTGGCAAAAATTATTTTATGAGGAGATACAGCATACATGCAAAACTAAATCACTACCTGTTTCTGTTAAAGTTTTAGTCAATCACTCAGTTATGGTATTTGTGAGAGTAACAGAACTATTTAATTATAGATTTGATTATTGACAAGAAATTGATTAGAAATATTGACATAATATAACCTAGGCTAAGTACCTTTCGTCAGGATCCAATAGCCTAAACAACTTTATCAGGGTTCCCTTGCCTTCTTAAATCCTAAAATGAAAAAAGAAGAAAGCCCTTATTCGAGCAATTGTACAAATGTATAGTAGCGTCTAACACATCTATGGACCCTACAAACTCATGGCTACAATGGAACAAAGAACTCTTTAGCTTTTAGCTTGATTAATTGCAGAATATAAGCACTTTGGGAACTACTTTAAGTCCTAAAACCACAAGTGTGTCTATAATAGAGTATACAGAGAGAATAGTACTGGATAAAGCCACCAGAGCAGCCCATTAGGAGAGGTTCCTCTTCAGGGTCTAAATAACAATTTTTTTGTGACCTATACTTTCTTGGTACTTATTACACAAGATGAATGAAATTAATACACAAGATGGGGTTTATACAACCATGATCATAATCTAGGAATTTGCAGATCTCATTTTACAGGCAACAATGCTCTTTGAACTAATGTGCAATAGACCCTCAAATCCCATGTTAAGGTAATAAGAACTATCTTTTGGGGCTGGCCCGTGGCTCACTCGGGAGAGTGTGGTGCTGATAACACCAAGGCCCCGGGTTCGGATCCCATATTGGGATGGCCAGTTAGCTCACTGGGTGAGCGTGGTGCTGACAACACCAAGACAAGGGTTAAGATCCCCTTACCGGTCATCTTTAAAAAAAAAAAAAAAAGAATTATCTTTTGTATGGAAAATACTTCATTTTAGAAGTGCTATTGCATAAATTATTCTTCTTTATACTTATTTCTTATTTTAAAGTATTTTACATATCATACATATGAATTATATTTTCTCAACATTGCTCCTACAGATATTAAATTTCTATCACATCAATTTTTCATAAAAGGATAAACTGAAATTATTGTTCTTTCCCTTCTCCTGTTTCTTTGTCTTCTCTTCCATGGTATGCTTTACCATCCCTCCTTTTGGCCATTTTTGCTCTCAATGTTCATACACATTCAAGAACTGAGCATTTATACTCTCCTTGAGAGTAACGGCTAAGATTGTGATTTCTTTTTTCCTTGTTCCCCATGAGATCCCATATACAGTCACATATTGCTTAGTGATAGGGATGCTTCTGACATGTGTTGTTAGGCAATTTTATCATTGTGTGAACCTCATAGAGTATACTTATGCAAACTTAGATAGCACTGCTTACTACACACCAAGGATATATGGTACAGCCACCATTGTATATGCGGTTGTTGGCAATCAAAACATCGTTATACAGTGCATGACTGTACATTATGTAACTTACTAATCCTCTTTGCTGTTGTCTTGGCCAACTAGCTCCCAAAGACTTCTGATGTAGCACATTCATAGGATACCTGAAACTGGGTCTCTTCCTTCCTGCTCTGTCCTATCCCTCTTCCTCCAACATTAATCCAGTCTTTTCTTGAGTGGATGCTGTCTTTCTTGATCAAAACTTTCGCTCCTTATCCTAATTCCCCTTTGTGAATTTTCATGCCTTTCCCAACTCTGTTGTGCAAAATTTTCTTTCCAGTGGGATATTGGGTATAAAGAGGGATAAGTATGAAGAATGACTCCCAGGTGTTAAAGCTAAGGATAGCAATGCCATGCTGAGGCAGAGAATAGGTATTCAAATGTTTTATGATTGACCCAACATGTTTGCCTGGAGTTCTGAAGAGAGGCCCAAACTGTTGATATAATGTGGGAAGAGATGGAAGAGAAAAAGATGAAACTACAGAATCTTGGCAAAAGTTAATATTTAAAGGACAGGTAGAGGAACTACTTCAGAAAGCAGAATAAATGAAGGTGGTTAGAAACACAGGAGAAAAGTTTTCACCTCTTCAGTAAGGCTTTTCCTAACAACTTATTTAAAATTTGTAACTCTCTCCCTAGCATTCTTGTCAATGGTGATTTGGAAAAACATTTTCAAAAAAGCATCGAGGTAATATGTGAGAATTCTGTGAGGTGTCGATCAAATGCAGGTGAAGAAGGGGAAATAGCTGATGTGTTTCTCTTGGCTGTAAAAGGGAAATATTTACAGGATTTTATTAGAGGGAGATATGGGGGATTTTTTTTTAAAATAGGAGAGACTGAATAATAGCTATGGGATGAAGAGCAATATATATACATATGTGTGTGTGTTTGTGTGTGTGTGTGCATGTATATATATATATAGAGAGAGAGACAGAGACAGAGGCAGAGACAAAGAGAGACAGAGGGAGAGAGAGGGATTTTCCTTGAGTAGCTGAAAGGTGTCTTCTTCCACTGAGGAAAGTGGGAAGAAGAAAAGGATATAGTTTGGTACAGTAATTTTGTAGTTATGGGGAAGAGAAAGACTGAGAACCTTTGCTCTAAGGTTTCCAGGTTTTTATAAATGAAATAAAGGAGTTAAGGGGGAAAGGAGTTAAGAAGCCTAGTCCTGCAGTTGTTCTCAAACTTCAGCCTGCATCGTAATTACCTGGGGGACTTGTTAAAACACAGAATGCTGGTCCCCACCCCCAGAGTGTTGATTTAGCAGGTCTGAGGTGGAGCCTGAGAATTTGCATTTCTACAAAGTTCCCAGATGATGCTTATGCTACTGGTTCAGAGAACCACATCTTAAAGAACCACTGGCCTAAGGAGGTAAGCAATTGCCAGTAAGTGTAAAGAAGGTTCAGCTAAAGCAGAACACCAATCAACAGGTTTTTGAAATTTTCCTCAAGTAGCTTTCAGCAGCCCAGATATAGAGAATCAGACAAGGTAGTGGCTGGATTGCTGGGATTGCACTGATCTGCAAATATGAAGGGCAAGCGCATTAAATGAAATGCAAATCAAATGCAAATCAAAAATAGATTAAATTAAATGTCAGCATGGAAGATACCTCGTTGGTGCTCAATAAATGGTAGCTGCCATATATGGCTTTTACTGTGTTGAGATACTTTCCTTCTATACCTAATCTGCTGAGAGTCTTTATCATGAAGCGATGTTGAATTTTGTCCAATGCTTTTTCTGCATCTATTGAGATAATCATATGGTTTTTGTCCTTAATTTTGTTGATGTGATGTATCACATTTATTGATTTGCATATGTTGAATCATCCTTGCATCCCTGGAATGAATCCCACTTCATTGTGGTGTATAATCTTTTTGATGTGTTGCTGTATTCTATTTGCTAATATGTTGTTGAGGATTTTTGCATCAACATTCATCAAGGATATTGGCCTGTAGCTTTCTTTTTTGTTGTGTCATTGTCTGATTTTGGTATCAGGGTGATGCTGGCCTCATAGAATGGGTTTGGGAGAGTAAACTCTCTCTCAATTTTTTGGAATAGTTTGAAAAGTATTGGCATTAATTCTTCTTTAAAGGTTTGGTAGAATTCAGCAGTGAAGCCATCCAGTCCTGGACTTTTCTTTATTGGGAGTCTGCCAATTACTGCTTCAATCTCATTGTTTGTTTCTGATCTCTTCAGGTTTTCTGTTTCTTCTTGGTCCAGTCTTGGTAATTTTCATGTGTCCAGAAATACATCCATTTCCTCCAGGTTTTCAAATTTGTTGGCATATAGTTGTTCATAACAGTCTTTAATGATTATTTGTATTTCAGTTATCAGCTGTAATATCTCCTTTTTCATTTCTGATTTTTGTTATTTGGGTCTTCCCTCTTAACTTTAGTCAGTCTGTCCAATGTCTTGCATATTTTATTTATCTTCTCAAAAAAACCCATTGTCGACTGTAAATTAGTACAGCTCTATTTACAATAGCCAAGATATGGAACCAACCTAAATGTCCTTCAACTGGGTGACTGCATAAACAAAATGTGGTATATATACACAATGGAATACTACTCTGCCATAAAAAAGGATGAAATTCTGCCATTCACAGCAACATGGATGAGCTTGGAGAAAATTACATTAAGTGAAATAAGCCAGGTGCAGAAAGAGAAATACTGCATGTCCTCACTTGTAAGTGGAAGCTAAGAAAGGAAAAAAGGAAGGAAGGAAGGAAGGAAGGAAGGAAGGAAGGAAGGAAGGAAGGAAAAAGAAAGAAAGAACAAAGGAAAGACAGACAGAAAGAAAGAAAGAACAAAAGAAAGACAGGAAGAAAGAAAGAAAGAAAGAAAGAAAGAAAGAAAGAAAGAAAGAAAGAAAGAAAGAAAAAGAAACAATAAAATGAACTTTCAGAAGGAGAGAAGAGATCTATAGTTACTAGAGGTGGGAAAGGGGGAAAGGGAAGGGAGTTAAAGGAGTAATTGGGTAAGGGACACAAATAGTACTATTTGTAATGATGACCATGCTAATAATATTGATTTGATCATTGCATACTGTACACAAATACTGTTAGTCAACTCTGTATCCCATAAATATATAATCAAAAATAAATGAATAAATAAATTTTTAGAAGAAAAAAAGTATATGAAAAAATGCTCAATATCACTAATCACCAGGGAAAAGCAAATCAAAACCACATTGAGATAGCATTTCACCCCAATTAGACTGCCTATTATCAAAAAGACAGAGTAACAAATGCTGGTGAGGATGTGGAGAAAGAGGAATCCTTCTAAACTGTTGGTGGGACTGTAAATTAGTGCAACCATTATAAAGACCCGTATGGAGGTTTCTTAAACAGCCAAAGATAGATCTACCATAAGATCCAGCAATCCCACTGCTGGATGTATACCCAAAGGAATGGAAATCATCATGTCAAAGGGATACGTTCACTCCCATATGTATCCCAGCTCTATTTACAATAGCCAGGATATAGAGCCATCCTAAATGTCCATCAGTGGACAGCTGGATAAGGAAAATGTGGTATATATACACAATGGGATACTACTGTACCATAAAAAGAATGAAATTCTGACATTCATAGCTACATGGATGAGCTTGGAGAAAATTACGTTAAGTGAAACAAGCCAGGCACAGAAAGAGAAATACCACATGTCCTCACTCATAAGTGGAGGATGGATGGACTGATGGAAGGAAGGAAGGAAGGAAGGTCACAATAATGCATTGAACTTTCAGAAGAAAAGAACAGACCTGTGGTTACTAGAGGAGAGGAGAGGTGGAGGGGGGTTAATGAGAAATTGGTGAATGGACACGAGGAATGATTATATTTTATAATGATGAACTTGCTAATTATCCTGATTTGATCAGCACACATTGTGCGCAGGTATTGATATTCAACTGTGTATCCCACAAATATGTTTAATCAATTATTTTTCAATTAAAAAATAAAAATAAATGGTAGTTGCTATTCTATGCCCATGCAATGCTTCTGCCAGACTCTCCTGCTCTCTGCAGGACTGGCTTCATAGTGTTGCAGCCTGCCCCTGCCTTTTTTTTCCACTGTGGTCATACCAGGCAGGCCCTCAATCGTCACTATAGGCAGGTGACTCTCCAAATATTGCCATATAAGGCACTGTGTTTCAGGTCACCCCACCAATGCATAAAAGCTTCTGGTGCCTTTTGAGTGCCTCAGCCCCTTACCTATAGCTGTCTAATGTTAACTAAAGGTTCTTTTCTTGTGGTTCCAATATGTAAATGCTTTGTTCTATCTCCAAATGCAGGAATCACCTCTCATTTCCGTTTGTCTTACCTGCAAATAAGTCATGTGGTTTAGGGGATCTTCCCTGATTCTAGTTCCACTGTTGAGCCAGCTCTTCCTAGGTTCACACCAATGGCAAAGGCTACCCTCAAACCAGACCATATTTGTTTTTTTTTCTTTTTTAAAAATTTTTTTTACAATGTGGTTGATTATTGAGGCCCATTACCGAAACCTCCCTCCCTCCT
>NW_007727227.1:125216-184854 GCF_000696425.1 Galeopterus variegatus
GCCTTTGTCAAAGATCAGATGGCTGTAGGTGTGTGGGTTGATATCTGGATTCTCTATTCTATTCCATTTATCAGTGTGAACCAGACCATATTTGTATAGCCAATAAACCACACTACATGGAGATAGCTTGTCAGATCACTTTTAACTATTGTCATGTGGTATGTACATATGCATCTCATATAAAGATATTCCACATTCTTATATAGAGAGAATAAGTTATATCCCACATGTTAGCCTGACCCCAGACCATGGCAGCAATTGCTTCCCAAATCACACTGTACTTCAGATATAAGGGAAATACTAATCTTCTCTGTAGTGCTCCAGTTTTAACATAGGTGCTGCTGGGCTGAGTACAAACTACATTTAATTAACAGGGGGCTGGCTACCTCCTATATATTTAAACATAAAACTGCTCTTCTAGCCCACCAATCACACTTATGCCTCATGTCCTAGTAGCAAAAGCCTCTCAATTTCTACCACTAAAACGACTCTCCCATAAGCAAAACCTTAGTAGTTAAGGCTCCTCAAACTTCACTATGTACAGAATGGGCATATACAATATCTCTATTTGTAAGATTGTACACTAACAATAATTGAAAAACTAAGAACATCTCTGAGAGACTACTTTAATGACTTCCAATTATTTACATGGAAGAAGATGTCCAGGATAACATGGGAAAGTTTTAAGATTTTTGTGGAGAACAAAGAAGAGTATTCAGCTAATTTCTAAATAGCATGCATATAGACTTGTGGACACTGTGTATTTTAGAGGCAGCTGTCACTGAGATCACACCTGCCACTTAGCTGCCTTCAGGCATTGCCCTCCAAATAACCCTGGGTAGGTGGCTGTGCCTCTAATTACACCCTGTGAAACAGAGTCCCAGAAATCAACTATGAAAAGTCCCTTCTCAAGTTACACCATTTACAGATGCAATGGAAGCCGTTTACAATTTTGTTCTAAGTAGACCCCAAAAGTCTACTTTAACTGAGACAGTTTGTAATTGATGTCATCTGCTCAGGAATTTGCCATGGAGTTGCTAAGGAGGATCAGTTTCCCAAAGTTAAAGTGAACTTTGCTGTTGTAACTTGAGTTGAGGCACATAAGACAGCTAGTGGTCTACCAAAAAGAAGAGAAAGCATGCTGAACAGAATAAAAGCAGCTGGGGGGTTCCCAAACATGGGGTCTACTACATCTGGCACTGGCTGGACTTCCACATTATCTGGTAGTTTTCCAGACTGCTGTCTTCTGATTTCATGGTCACTAGTGCTGAGCCTCCTGGACATGGTTCCTCCAGTTTTTAGAAGCAATAATTCCTATTCATACAGGTCACAGTGAGCTAGGTTTGAGAAGGTAAGCACAGTCTATAGATGTTTGAATGCCTTGGCCATGCAAACATTCTACCATTTTATGGGAGATTTGTTAAGTAAAAGGTCAGGATGGATAAAGTAAGCAAGAATTTATTAATGCTCTTGAAGGTGGTAGTGGTTAAGAGGGTGGCTAACATTTTGAAAACATGGGATAAGCAATTTAAATAATCAAAATAATTAAATGGCACTAGATCTTTTTATACAACAGTGGTTTTCTAACTCAGTTATTAAAATCTTAGTGATTCCAGAGATCCTGTCAGCAAACTCTTTAAAAAGGGGGATAGAAGAGATCAAAGTGAAGATAACTCAAGATACTAGATATGACACTCTATAGAGCTGTGTTGTCCAATATGGTAGCCATTAGCCAGAGGTGGCTATTTAAATTTAAATTAATATTAAGTAAAGTTAAAACTTCAGCTCCTCAATCACACTAGCCATAATTCAAGCACTCAATAGCCACATATGGTCAATGGGTATTATATTGGACAGCATATATATAGAACATTTCCATCATCACAGAAAGTTCTATTGAACAACTCTGCTATAGAATTTCATCTTCCTTATTTTATATATATATGTAAATGTATATGTATACATATATACACATGAGTAGGGTCTTCAAAGAGTTCATGCCAAGACTCGTATTACCTTTTAATTCTGCTTTTCTGTGAATTTTGTGAAGTGGCCTTATGTGTGTGTGTGTGTGTGTGTGTGTGTGTGTGTAGATCTATATAGATGTACCTATATAGATCTATATAGATATAAATAGAACGTATTTTTCCTCCCTAGGCTCTGCTCATTTGGCCACTTTCACCCAGAAATGTCCCCTCCACCACACCCAACCCCACCTGACTGATCTTATCTCCTTCTATAGGCTAATCTGTAATTCGCTGTTGCAGAGGATTCCTGTAACTTACCTGTAGTGTGGTGTTATTATAAAACCAATCCTTGGGCCGGCCCGGTGGTGCACTGGATAGTGCGCCGCTTGGGAAGCGCGGCGGCGCTCCCGCCCGAGGGTTCGGATCCCACATACAGACCGGTTCCCGCTCACTGGCTGAGCGAGGCGCGGGGGCAACGCCGAGGGTTGCGGTCCCGTTGCGGGTCCTGGTCTGGTGCGGGGGCGACACTGAGGGTTGCGATCCGTTGCCGGACACGGAAAAAGACAAAAAAAAAAAAAAATCCTTGATGAACAAGGAAACTCTGAGGAGTAGTAACTGATCGTCATCTTCTCCTGATGGTGGAAGAAAAATATGTTGATTCTAGTGTCATACTGTCCCCTCGGTGTAGCCATTAATTTTATGTAATCATCACCCAAAAAAAAAGATACTGCTTAAGTGGAGATTAGATTACTGGGCTTATTTAGGAGTTCCGATGTAATCACACTGAAAGGAGGCATACTGTCTTCAGGTCCTTTCTCATTTTTGCACATTCCCTCTATATTTCAAAACTTCTTACAACGCATTACACCAACACACCATGGATCATATGGTCTTAAATGTGCTTTAAAGTGTTGGGAGCTAGGGCCGGCCGGGTGGCGCACTGCTACAGTGCGCCGCTTGGGAGCGTGGTGGTGCTCCCGCCGAGGGTTCGAATCCCACATACAGACCGGCCGCTCACTGGCTGAGCGAGGTGCGGGCGCAACACCGAGGGTTGCGATCCCGTTGCTGGTCACGAGAAAAGACAAAAAGGAAAAATAAATAAATAAATAAAGTGTTGGGAGCTAAAGCTAAAGTTGTTTAAATTAATATCTAAACTTCTATGTCTGCCCATCCTTTTCTTTAGCCAACTTGAAACCAATCTTTACTTGTTCTCTGGCCCCTATTCTGCTTTGCTATGCCAATTTGGTGCCCTGTGTAACTTTCCTGACATTCTTACACCCTGGATTTTAGCTAGCATTCTGCTTAGTGATTAATCATCTTTTCTGAGTAATAATCTGATATGGTTATATAAACTAAAGATGGCAAATTGGTTACATCTCATTTGCACACCCTGATCAATTGCTAGTGGCTATGTCCAAGCTCAGTGGGACAGAATGCAATGAAGGATTAGTAATGTGTGCCATGGGCATAGGGTATACATGCCACATATAGCCACCCATGAAGTAGATTAATTAGTTCTTATGTCTATTTGTCCTGGTACCAATCCAACAATCATCTCTCCAGTTTGATGCTCCTTTGACACCCCTCCCCTGCCCACCAAACAGGCCCATGGGCTACTCATATTCCATAAATATCCCATCCAGGCTTCATAATAGGCTTCTTGGAAACTGCCCTGCATTTGGATCTTTCTCTATTGGGGAAAAAGCAGTGGAAAGGCAAAGTCCAACCTTTTAGGATTTATACAGCAAATCACTGTGCACCACATCATTTCTCTTACAGGACATGAATCATATTTTCTTTTAATCTTGCACCATAAACACACTTTTTGATGGCCCTCCAGTGCATAGAAGTAAATTAATTATAATATTTAGTCCACGGTATCTTACCGTCACTAGTTTATGTTTCTATTTTTATTTATCTATCTATCTCTAACTGAACACCAATAAACCTACCACCCAGACAAGAACTAGGATATTAACAGTAATTTACATCTACCTGTGCTCTCCTTCGGTATCCAACTCCCCTATCTGCCTCACCAAAAGTAATTAATTAGGGCTGCCACTAGCCCAAACAGTAGAGATTTTATGTGAATTAGAAAAAGATGTCCAATCGCCAGGTACCTTTTTTAGTTAGCATATTATCTGGTTTTTTTTATTGGTTATGAATATTCATGAAATACAAAGCTGGTTGTCACCCCTCATGCCCAAGATGTGAAGGCCAGATTCATACTGGCAGCATGCCCATTACCAGAAATTGTGATTGTACCCCGTGTCCCCCACCCAATTATCCCCAAGCTCTTTCCACTTCCTCCTTTCCCTGCTGACTCCACTTTGTATCCCAAGGAATGTTCTTTCGCTCTGCAAGTCCAATGCACCCCTGTGATCTTTCCATCCTTCCTTCTTTCTCTCTTAGCTCCCACACATGAGTGATACATGCGGTATTTATTGCTCTGTGCTTTGCTTATTTCACTCAATATGTTTCTCCAGGCTCATCCATATTCCTTCATGAAAATAAAAACATAGTCATTGAGTACAAATTATACTAATCTTGTTAAAAATCAGAAAAAACAGAAATTATTTGAATTTTTGATTATAGCTATTGGAAAATCAAACTCTATGATACATTTTTTTTTTTTACAAATAGTTACGTCTTAGCAGCTGCCAAGGTGAGCCAAGACCAGACCCTTGCAGCAACAGGGCCCAGTCTAAGGCCTGGAGGGAAGCGCCCATGTCCCAGCAGCCACTGAGGTGAGCCAAGACCTGCATGGCACCAGGGCCCAGTCTAAGGTCCCGGGGTTAAGGGAAGTGCACACAGCCTAGCAGGTGCCAAGGTGAGCTGAGACCTGCACAGCACCAGGGGCTCAGTCTACAGCCACGGAAAGCTAAAACAGGAGCCAGGGTGGTGTAAAATAGATACTGCCACACCTTCTGTCACCACAAGGACAGTTCACCAGCACAGTAGCAGCCAGGGCCACTCTACAGGCAATTCACTTAACTACATTGATATAAGAAGTGTTACCAGTAGAGCCCACAAATAGAGGAGGAAGGTTTTATCCTCATAGCCAGACCCAGAGTAATAAAAAAAGCCAGTCCTCTACCAGATGAACAAACACCAATGAAAAAATACTTGAACTACAAACAAACAAGAAGATATGACACCACCAAAGGAATACGGTAATGCTCAAATTCCAGACTCCATAGAGCAGGGAATCCTTGAAATGTCTGAAAAAGAATTCCGAGCAATGATCTTAAGAAAGCTTGAAGAAACAAAAGAAGACTCAATTAGAGAACACAAGGAAACAAGAAAAAATATCCAGAATATGAAGGAGGAAATTTACAAAGAGATTAATACCTTTAAAAAGGATGAAGCAGAACTCCTAGAAATGAAAGATTCACTCATTGAAGTAAAAATCACAACAGAGAGCTTAAGCAGCAGGCTAGAGCAAACAGAAGAAAGAATTTCAGATCTCGAAGATGGTCTTTTTGAAATAACCCAGACAGACAAATAGTTATGTCTTGTTTTCATGAAATTGAATATTATACAAGAATTGGAAAGCTTATTTGCGCCAATATCTTGTTTTCAATACAAGTGGATGATAGATTTTGTAATATTTTTATAACAATGTATTTCTTAAGTCCTTTGTGATAAATTTTAATTTTGATGTGCTACGTACTTCGTTCATGACCAATACTAAAAAAATTAAATATATCCAGAGAGCCACAAAAATATTTGAAAATATGTGGGTCAAACATACTAGATTTTAGAGAACTATGTAAGAGGTTTAGTTTCTTATACAATAATCTTCTAGCAATATCACATTCACAGTATTCACAATATTAATTGGTCAATTCCAACTATAATATTTTACATGATTTCAAAAGTTCACAGTTTTATAATTAATCAAATGAGTAGTCATCTAGAACATTGGAAAGGCCATGATATTAGCCCATTACTGTACACTTTTGTTTTAAAGATGCTATTTTGTATCCAATTTATAAAAACAGAAATTGATTTTGATATCTACTTTTGATCACAAATGAGCAGATTGTGAAATTTGTGGTCAAAATGAGGCATCTTTCCTCTTTTTTTTATATTTCCTTCATTGAAAAAGTTGGCGTCAATGTCCAGAGACTCTGCAATTTGTTTGGCATCAAGAATATTATTTTATTAAAATATCCCTTTGTTTTATTCAAATAATTTCTTTTTTTTTTCTTTTCCTTTTTGTATTTTTTTACTGACCGGTAACAGGATCACAACCCTCGGTGTCGTGCCCGTACCGGGGACCGGCAATGGGATCGCAACCCTCGGTGTTGCGCCCGCCCCGCGCTCAGCCAGTGAGCGGGAACCGGTCTCCACATGGGATCCAAACCCTCAGCGGGAGCGCCGCCGCACTCCCAAGCGGCGCACTCTCCAGTGCGCCACCGGGCCGGCCCATAATTTCTTATTTTTGATGCTTTTGAGGAAATTATACACATAGAATTTTGTTCCTTTATTACTTTTCATATAACATTAGTTTTACTTAAAACAGCATATCAAGTTATTACTGAAAAAGTAAATTTACAAGTGGATATTATCTGAAATTATATATTTGACTTGAATTCTAGATTTCTATATTTTGTTTACAAGTTCGTGGTTTAGAAGCAGTGGTTATTTTAGATGTTATTCCATCAACAAGGTCTTTCAATTATCAAACTTGACTCTCAATTGTAGCTTTCAATAGAACAAAACAAGGGTACTTCAAAAACTTCATGGAAAGATTCGTAGTATCTTTTAATTCTATTTTCCATGAAATTTTTAAAGTACCCTCATATGTATACATCATATTAGAAAAACACACTTTGCTTCTAACTGTATGAAAATTGTTTCTATGGATACTGATTTTATTAGAACAAGAGCATTTACTGCAATGTGTGGACAATTAATGAAATAAATATACAAATTACCTGTCTTTGGAGTCAACAGTTTTATAATAAAAGTAAGAAAAAAATCTAAAAAGATAAGATGTTTATGATATAAATCGCTCCTCCTTAGATGTGATGTTCTTATACAGGGCACAAACTTAAAAATCTACTTTTGATTGGTAGTTCTGAACTATTTATTCAGAATTTCATGTCTATTATTGCATGGTGCAAGTTGAAGAGGCAATAATGCAACAAAGTTATGTGACATAGGCAGCTGGGCCACCTCTTCATATAGTTTATTCATAGATTCTGGGACCACTTGAGCCGAGTCCAAATGTATTACTTCACTATGTAGGGTGTTAAATGGATAGAGAGCTGCTATGTTTACTCAAACTTATGTGGAACTGATAACACCCAGATCAAGATGGGCATCATGTTTGCAAAGTATGTTGGTATCTTGTGCCCAGTCTCAACTAGGGCTTAAGCAACATATTGGAAGATGATTTTCAATGGAGCATTTTCCTGCTATGGATGACATGGTCCCACTCCAGAGCTAGAGATTTGTACTGTTATAATCCTATTGGAGCCAAATTAAATGCTGTCCCTCTGTCTTGGTGGTAGAAGGTGCAACAATTTTCCCTTTACTTGGGAAAAGGTCCCAGTAGGTTCTAGGCCCTCCTATAACTTCACCAATATGAAAGGACCATGAATCTTTATGGGGTTTATCTCTGACCTTTTGGCATACAAGTATCTTACTCAGGAATTTAGGGGCATTGCCACTTCCAGTTCAACAGGCCCAATAAATATGATGTGAACAAGAATGACTTCTCAGGAGTTTTGAGATATTCAAGGTTCCTATGGGCCATATTATGTCAAAGAGCATGAGTTAACTTACTACTGAGGCAAGAGAGTGTTTACCATGGAAATGTGAATTGCTTTCGATTCTCCCTGCTGATGTGCATCAAGATGAAAGCAATCTTCCATGGCTGTACTAAGTGCTGGAGACTAAGCTGATCTGCTTTCAGAAAGATACTACATCCAGCACAACAACTGCAATCAGGGCTTCCATTTGGTTAAGTTTACAGTAATCACTGTCATCAGCCATGACCATGACCTACCTGGTTTTACAGAGATCAGATGAGAAAACTGAGAAGGGACCACATCTTTTAAATCTTTGGTGATGTCACTAATTTCCATAGTACTTATAGGAATATGATTTTTTTCTGATTTAAATTTCTTTCACAAGGTTGGGAGGCTGTCACTTGGTCCTTCTACTATAATCGTCCTTAATCCACAGGTCAATGAAACAATGGCAGGGGTCTTCCATTCTTGACATCTAAGAATGTGTATCCCAATTACATAATCAAAGGCCAGAGAAAGAGGCACAGTGTGGGTGTGTGAACCCATTTAACCCACTATGAGATGGGCTTGGGACAAAACTCCATTTTTTTATCTGATTCTTAGAGCATCCACACTAATCAGAGGAACATGATGGTGTAATGGTGTTTTAGGTCCTCTGTGATCAATATCAGTTCAAACCCTACACTTACCTATAAGAGTCCTGGAATCTGAAATTCCCCTTTCCCCAGTGTAAAATTATCCTGGAAAATGGCTGAAAGGGGAAACACTAAAGGAATATTCATTATCTATTCTTGAGGTGGCCCAGCATCAACTTCAATCAATGCGTCTATGAATGACTTTTATCTGGAAGCTGCATCAGGAAGTGCAATTTTCCATTGTGACGTCCGACATCAACCTTCTGATCACCAGCTCTCTATTTTTTTTAATTATAATCAAATTGATAAACAGCCTAGTTGGCTCCGCATCTTGGAATACCATGGTCTATCTTGATTGCTGTAGATGTTTCTGGTTTAAGGCATGGGAATTACCATTCCATTTGCTACCTATTATATTAATAATGATTGGTGGCTCAGAGTTGCCATCTGGCCTCTGTAATTCCGTACTCTCATCATCTACATTGACATTATAGAGCTCATTTCCACAGCAGAATTTCACACCGTCTACCCTAGCCTACAGATAACGGTCATCGCTGAGCTCAAAGATGTTTTCATCACTGTTATATCCCTTATTAAAGGGATGGTCTCCGGCCATTTTAGGGTACAGTGTCAGTTGGTGGGTTTTTAAGTCTTATATTGTAAATCCATTCTAACCCTCTGAGCTTACTTTCTACTATGCCAACAAAGTTCAGATATCTCTACCTTGGTTACTGTAGCCCATCAACATGGGCCAGGCTTCAAGGAGCCATTTAAGTAAATATTAGGATCAGTTCTAGGTAGCCTTGCCAGCACATTAAACTTGAATTCACAAATAAGGTCCACTAAAGGAATGTGGCAACTGCATGCCACTTGTGATTTGTAATTTTCTTTCCCTTTAACGGACATCATTAGGTCAATTGGTGGACTTTGAATGAGGTCAATAGATTAGCTAAAAATACTGCATTAGTGCTAATTTCTTCAATTTGATAACTGTATTGTAGTTGTACGAGAATGTCCTTGATTTTAGGAAATACACATTGAAGTATTTAGGATTAAAGGGCATAATGTCTTCAACTGACTCTCAAATAGTTACTAAGTATGTATGTGGTGTGGGAGAGAAGGGCGAGACAGAAAGGGAGAGAGAGAAAGAGGATGGGAATTTGTGGGAGGGAGATCGATAAAGCAAATGTGAAGAAATATTAACATTTGGGGAACCTGAAGCTTCTTTGTACCATTTTTTGCAACTTTTGAAACCAGGTCAAATAAAAGTTTAAAATGTTCTAATGTGTAAGTGAATTCCCCATGGCAATGAATTCTTCTTTTCCAGACTTATATTCTGCCACTTCCTGTTCTTAACACTTCACTCCCACATGTATTACCCTTGTTCTTGCTAGTATACATTCACTGGGTGCTGTGATTCCTTTGATATTATGCTATTTCTTCCTGGATCAGGGGTTGTATCAGATTGAAACACATGAAATTATTATAGCTCGAAGGGTACAATTTTAAGGTCTTCCAAATTCAGATCTACATATCCACATTGTCAAATCCTCAAACCAATGCCCCAAGGAGGCAAGTGCACCAAATATAACACTTGAAGATCACAGAAATTTTCCAGCACTTGTCTACATTCACCCCTGCATTTTCTGTATCATCCAGCACCACTTTGACATCAAGCACTGGTATATATCAGGAGGCAAGTACATGATCCACAGAGGACCTTAAATTGGACCAAGGATCATTCCAAGCTCTTCTCACCAAGGCAAACTGAGTGAGAGACCTGATCTGGTTCTTCTGTCATGTCCACTTCACTTGACTCCATGGGAAAATCAAGTACTAATCCCAGACCCATTCCAAGACAAGGGTGTTGCAAAACTTGTCACCTTCCACTTCCAGCTCCTTGTTTCTTTACATATATCCCCCCCAATTTTTATATCCACCTTTTCCTGAGCTTACTCATATCCCACTCTGACATTCCATCTGAATAATCAGAGTCAATGAACTGGAGTGTTCATGGTACAATACTTTTGTTTCTCACCACCTTCTAGATCAACTGTACAAAGAACTATAACTAATATGAATGGATGTAGGGTCTCTTAAGCATTCATCCTATATATGCTCTGATGCATATTGCCACCTTCCTTTCGGGTATCACATTGTGGTAGATTGAATCATGTCCTGCCAAAACACTGAAGCTTGAATTGTGTCCCCCAAATTTTGTGTATTAGAAACTTGGTCCCCACTGTGACTGTTAAGAGACTGGGAAATTCTATTATGGTAATTGAAAGATGGAGCCTTGAAGAGGTGATTGGATTGTAGGACCATGCAGTAGTGAATGGATTAAAAATGGTGGTCAGGGGTGTGGTTCTGAGGGCTTTAAAAGACGAGAGAGGAGAGTATGTCTCTCTCTGCTCTCTCTGCTTCCACCATCTTGCAATGTGAGACCCCTGGGTCACTGTTGCCACCACCAGATGGACTTTGGACTTCCCAGCCTTAGAAACTGTAAGCAATAAATTTCATTTCCTTTATAAATTATTCAATTCCAAGTATTTTGTTATAAGCAATGGAAATGGACTAATACATACATGTAAGGGGAATACCCTAAACTGATTTGGAGTGTCCTCCACCTTTTAAAAAAGATCATAGCTAAGTTTAGAGCGTAAGGTACAAAGGCATTAGAGTGGGAGGTACACTGAGAGTCTTGTCTTCAGTATTATCTGTCTCTGTAGCATATGGCATCACTGATATGTAAACTGTTGCATCTGGTCCTTTGCCATTTGTCATTCATATTTTGCTGATTGACTGCCTGCCAGTTTGAAAAATTCTTTAGATCTCACAACTCTCACCATTGCTTCCTTTTTCCTCTCCGGTACCTGAGAACTATTTTGTTGCCCCCATGATCAAAAATGGAAAACTATGATGCTATCTGAAGCTCACAACTTTTTAGACACAGAATGTTTCTCCAAGTCCCGTGCTATCTGCACATTCGGGGAAAGCATTATATTACTCCTATACACAAGGAAACCTGTGAGAGTGTCAAAAATCTCTTCTGCCTTATGATAAACCACACAGCCATTTCTGGTCTGCAACCTTGCCATTTCCCCACAACTCTACCTGATAAAGTGGATGTGTGCTTTTTGTGTTAGTTTCCTAAGACTGCCATAATGAAGTACCACAAACTGGGTGACTAAAAACAAGAGAAATTTATTATCTTACAGTTCTGAAGGCCTGAAGTCCTAAACCAAGGTGTTCGTAGGGTCATGCTCCATCTAAAGGCTCCAGGAGAGAATCTGTCGTTGCCTCTTCTAAATTCTGGTGGTTGTGGCCAATCCTTAATGTTTCTTGGCTTGTAGATGTATCACTCCAGTCTCTGCCTCTATCTTCACATGGCCTTCTCCCCTGTGCATCTGTGTCTCTGTGCCCAAATTTCCCTCTTCTCGTAAGGATACTAATCCAGTATGGTCTCATCTTAACTTGATTACATCTGCAAAGACAGTATTTCCAAAAAAGGTTACATTCGCAGTTGCCAGGTGGACATGAAGTTTGGGGGGATACTATTCACTCCAGTACATTCCACATTTGGGCTCCTCCAAATTCACATCCTTCCCACATACAAAATACATTCACTCTATCCCAACATCCACAAAAGTCTTAACCCATTCCAGCATTAACTCTAAATCCAAAATCTCATCAACTCAAAAAAATTCCAATCTGAATCAGGTCTCAATAAGTCTCTGGATATGATCCATCCTGGGACAAAATTCCTCTCTGTCCACAGACCTGAGAAACTAGAAAACAGTTTATCTGCTTCCAAATTACAATGGCACAACATGCATAGGATAGACATTGCCATTCTGAAAGGGAGAAAATGGAAAGAATAGAGGAGTTACTAGTGTAAAACAAGTTCCTCACATAGTAGGGTAAACTCCATTAGGTTTCAAGGCCTGAGAGTAATCCTCTGTGGCTTGATGCTTAGTTCTCTGGGCCCATAGGGGCAGCAGCTCCACACTTTCTGGCTTGGTATCCATGCTCTGCCTTGGAGTCATTCTTCTTTAATTTATCCCATCTCTCTTATTAGGCTAGCAGATAGTAATCATAATTACCTCATAGGGTTGCTATGAAAATTAAATAGTGTTTTAGTCCATTTTATGTCACTCATAACAGAATACCTGAAACTGGGTAATTTATAAAGAAACAGAATTTATTGTTTACAGTTTTGGAGGCTGGGAAGTCAAAGGTCCAGGGGGCGTATCAGGTGAGGCCCCTTCTTGGTGGGATCCTGTACAGAATCCCATGGTAATGCAGGACATCATATGGCAAAAATAGCAAGAGCTCTCCAATGCGCTCACCTGTTCTCCTTATAAAGCCACCAGTCCACACCCATGATAACTCATTAAACCATTAACCAATTACTCCATGAATAAATTAACGCATTCATAAAGGGCATGGTCCTCATAATCCAGTCACCTCTTAAAGGCCCCACCTTTCAACACTGCCACATTAAATTAGATCAACCTTCCACATGAGCTTTGGAGGAGACAAACGTTCAACCCATATCATTCTACCCTTGCCCCATCAAAGCTTATGTCTTTCTCACATACAAATACATTAATTCCATCTCCATATCCTCAAAGTCTGAACTCATTCCAACATAAACTCAAAAGCCCAAAGTCCAAAGCCTTATCTGTGAAATCAAAACAAGTTATCTACTTCTAGGATGCAATGGTGAGACAAGCATAGTGTCAAGCACAAGAGTGGGACGAGTACTTTCCCATTCAAAAAGGGACTAACAGAAAAGAAGAAAGGAGCAACTGGTTCAAAGCTAGCCTAAAACCCAGAAGGACAGGCATTAAATCTTAAAGCTAGAGATTAATTTCCTTTGACTCCGTGTCCAGCATCTTCTCCACACTGGTTTGGGGGTTGGGCTCCAAGGCCTCAGGTAGCCCCACACCTATGGCTTTTCTGGGGTCAGCACATGCTTCAGCTCTTCCAGACTGGCATTCTACAGTTCCGGTAGCTCTACAGTCCTGGGGTCTTGGGGGTGGTCCCACTCCCATGGTTCCACTAGGCATGGTCCTGGTGGGGTTTCTCTGCTGCAACTCCAACCCCACATTTCTACTCAGCATTGCTCTAGTTGAGACTCTGCAGTTTCTCTGCCCCTGTGACAAATCTCTTCCTGGGCCCCCAGGCTTTTCCACACACCCTTTGAAATCAGGGTGGAAACTGCTATACTTCCACAGCTCTTGCATTCTGCAAGACTGCAGACTCAACATTACATGGAGGTGACCAAGGCTTACAGCTTTTATTTTTTGAAGCAGTGGGTCCAAGTAGCACCTGGGGCAAATTTAGCTACAGCCAGGATAGCAGAGGAGCACTTAGCAGAATGCAGGGAGCAGAGTCCTGAGGCAGCTCAGGGTAATGAGCCTGTGGAAGGTGCCTTGGGCTTGTTCCCTAAAACCATTCTGTCTTCCTAAGCCTTTGGACCTGTGATGGGAGAAGCAGCTTTGAAGATCTCTGAAATGTCTTTGGGGTCTCTCTTCTATTCTCTTGATAATCCCACCTCTTTGTACTAACCTTCTTAGCAGAGGATTGCGGCAGGGCTACACCTTTGGTTTTCTCTCCCGAACACACTTTTTCACTCTTTATGTGGCCAGGCTGAGAGTTTTCCAATTTTTTACCCTCTGATTTTTTTTTAATTATACATTCTGCCTTTAAATCATTAAACTATGCCTTTGTTGCCTGAATTCATCATAAACGGTTAGAAGTAGCCATGCAGCTGCCTGAATGCCTTGCTGCTTAGAAATTTTTTTCACCAAATACCCTCATTCATCACTCTTAAGTTCCACATTCCATAAAGCCTTCGGGCATGGACACAACACAGACAGTTCTTTGTCACTACATAACATGGTAACCTGTGCTCCAATTTCCAATAAGTTTCTCCTCAATTTCATCTGAGACCTCCTTAGAATGGCATTTACTGTCCATATTTCTAACAGCATTCTGATCACTACCTCTTAACCCATCCCTAAGTTTCTAAACTTTCCCTTGTCTTCTTGTCTTCTAAGCTCTCAATGGAATTTAGGCTTTTTCTAGCCTGCTCTTCCAAATTCTTCCAACCTCTGCCCTTTATCCAGTCCCAAAGCCACTTCCACATTTTCAGGTATTCATTACAAGAAACACCCCACTTCTCAGTAACAATTTTCTGTATTAGTCTGTTTTCTGTTGCTTATAACATGATATCTGAAAGTGGGCAATCCATGAAGAAAAGAAGTTAATTCTTTTTACAGTTTTGGAGGCCAGGAAGTCCAAGGTCCAAGGAGCATATCTGGTGAGGTCTTTTTTCCTGATGGAGAGTCTCTCAGAATCCCATGGCAACAGAGTTTATCACCTGGCAAGAATGGCAAGAGCTCTCCAACATGCTCACTTGCTTTCCTCACAAAGCCACCAGTCCACACCATGATAACCCATTAAACCATTAACCTATTAGTCCATGAATGGATTATCCATTCATGAGAGCATAGTCCTCACAGTCCAATAATCTCTTAAAGGTCCTACCTTTCAACACTGCCACATTGGGGATCAATCGTCCATATAAACTTCAGAGGGGTCGTTCAACCCATAGCAAATAGGATATTGTATGTAAGATACTTACTATAATGACTATCATATAGCCATTGGTCAGGAATTAGTAATTATTTTATTGCACTAATTTATCTGACCATCCACCCACCTAACCAAATAAGTAAAGAGATGTGGCTATTTTTTGAACTCCAGCAGCAATTGAGGCATTTCAAAATCTCTAGATTATTTTCAACTCCTCCACCATCCTGGCTCATCAAAACCTAATTTACCCTTACTGAGTAGAGATGGATTCTTCTGACACAGTACAGTAGCCATCCTTTTGTGCATGAAAATCCCTGAGCAAAATATCTGGCCTGAGTGCATGTTTATAATGGTAACTATCTGTGGTTAAAATAGATGCAGGCAGGAATTGCTCACACAATAGGCAATATTAAAACTTTGGAGGTACCATCTTGTCTCACGACTATAATTATGGGACTTGGTTTTTGAGTCTCGGCTCTCTTGAAAGGATTTTGAGTTGGCTCATCCTTTTTGCTCTTAGGGTTCCATGCTAACCCAGATAAATACTGCATATTCCCACTCTTATGTCAGAAATTAAAAAAAAGTTGAACTTTTAGAAGTTGAGAGTAGAATTGTGGTTACTAGAAGCTGTGAAGGAGAGAGGGCTGGGGGGAAAGAGAAATGTTGGTTAATGGACACAAATTACAGCCAGATAGGAAAAATAAGTTCTAGTGGTATACAGTAAAGCTAGCCATGTATAATGAACAATAATTTATTATATGCTCTCACATGGCTAGAAGAGAGGAGCTCAAATGTTCTCATCACAAAGAAATGATAGTTTTGTGATGATAAACATGCTAATTACCCTGATTGATCATCAGACATTGCATACATGTATCAAAATATAACTCTGTACCCCATAAATATATACAACCAACACATTTCAATTAAAAATAAATTCCTTTAGATAAATAAATAAATAAATAAATGGCTGAAGAGTTGACAGAAATAGTAATGAACATTTCTAATTTAATGGGAGTTTCCCACTGTAGATCCTCTGGGTCACTTTGTCCAGAATCATAAGACATCTTAGCTGGGGATAACATAGGCAGAGAATTTCACTGGAACTTATTCAATCATTATTTTATTTTTGTCAACATGAGCTTATCATCATAACATAGAGGCCATATCATAAAAGCCTTAAATGTTTCAAATTTCAAAGATCCTTTCCCCATGAAGTTTATTCATGAAGATTAACAGTAATAAGGAGCATTCTCAGAAAGGTATTCTGTAGAGACCTTGGTATCTTTATCAGAAGTGAAGTGCCCACTTTTCTTTAGAGAGGAAGATAAGTGCTCAATGAGCTAAGGTTGGTAAACTAGCAGAAGGCTTTGATCTCTGAAAATACTCTATAAATTTGGCAGGAAAACAGACATTGGGCATCAAATAAATCAGCCTCATTTATAATACAAGACAATTTCCTCTTCATCATAGTCAAAAATATTTCCAAATATAGCACACTTTTTCCTGGGACCCTAGGCATAGGGTCATATAAGGCGATACTTGGCGGTAAATGTAGTAATTGTCCAAATGGATAAAGTAGACGCAACTCTAAGGTAGATCAAGTATACAGGGTGTTTGTTCTTGCCAAACAGACACACACCCTTTTCAGGTTTTTTATGATCACATACACACCAATTGGCACTAGAAGTTATCAGGCCCTCACTTCCTACAGGAGTGCCTTGGTGATCTTTGTCAAGAGCAAAAATACAATGGAATATATCAGGACTACCACTGACTGAACACAACCACTTTTTGAGGTTATTATCTATACCACCTGATCTCTAAACTTCTGGCCCATTTCTAGGGAGCGTGGATGTTTGTGTACCTTTTAAATACATTCAATCTTGTTTAAATCAGAAAAGGCAACAGGTGGAACAAATTTCCAGGGAAGTTTCTGTATATAAAAATGCTACTTGGAAGTCAGGACTTCTGTAATAATGCAGTAAAGAATCTGGCATATCCTCTTCCCATGCAAACAACAATTCAGCTGATGAAAATTATTTTTTAAAAAACAACCATTCAAAGTCTCTGGAAATTATTTTAAGGGCATACAGAAAATGAAAAAAGAAATTGTGGAAGAAAATCCACTAAATCTTAGTAGGAACAGTGAGAGTCTTTGGCATTTGAGCCACAACACACTCTATTACCCTCTTCCCTCTCCCAGCTCCATGCTATTGAAGGTCTACCCTGGGCATGTGTAACTGAGAAGACAGGGCTCCTTCTCCCCCATTTTCCAGTCTGAGGTTGCAGTTTTATTCAGGAGAAGCAGGCTGCTGGTGTTTCTAATTCCACCCAGCACTGTGTTGCAGAAGCTCTATTCCAGACAGATGTGGCAGAAAGGACTATGTCTCTCTTTCCCCACCCAGCTCCACTCATATAATGTAAGCTCTACTCCAGGTGTAGGATGCTAATAATACTAACTCCAATTACCTCTGCCTCAGCTCGCTCATAGTGAGGAGATTCCCTGCAGGGAGGGTAAACTGAGAAGACCAATGGCTACCACCATCCTCCAGTGTTCACCTTATACAGAGAAGTGTCATTCCTGGTTTGTAATCACACAAAATATGTTCTCCAACCACAATGGAATGAAATTAGAAATAAATACCAGAATAAAATTTAATAAATTGGCAAGTATATGGAAATTAAATAACACACTACTAAATAGCCAATAGGTCAAAGAAGAAATCATGAGAATTTAGAAAATACTTTCATATGCATAAAAGTGAAGGCACAGCATACCAAATTTATGGAATATGGCTAATACAGTAGTTAGAGAAAACTGTATAGCTTTAAATACCTATATTATATTTAAAAAGAAAAAACAAAGGTCTCAAGTAAATAATCTAAACTTCTAACTTAAGAAACTAGAAAAGAGCAAACTAAATCCAAAGAAAGCAAACAGAATGAATTAATAAAGAATAAAGCAGACATGATTAAAATAGAAGACATTTTTTCATTTGTTGCTTGTGTTTTGGGGGTCTTATTCATAAAGTCTTTGCCCTGTCCTACTTCCTGGACTGTTTCCCCTATGTTTTCTTTTAGTAATTTTTTGGTTTCAGGTCTTTATTAAAAGTTTTTTATTTTTTTAAATTAATTAATTAATTGATTGATTAATTAATTATTTTTATTTTAACATATCAATATACAATATAGTTGATTTTTGTGTCCCTTTACCAGTTCCTCTTTCCCCCCTCCCTCTGAGGTGTTATATTTAAGTTGTTAAACTATTTTGAGTTAATTTTGGTATATGGTGGAAGGTACAGGTCCAGTTTCATTCTTCTGCATATGGTCTGAGTGTCTGTTTTTATGCCAATACCATGCTGTTTTGGTTACAATATCTTTGTAATATAATTTGAAGTCTGGTAGTGTTATGCCTCTAGCTTTATTTTTGGGGGGGTCAGATTGCTTTGGCTATTTGGGGTCTTTTGTTGTTCCAGATGAATGTTAGGATTGTTATTTCTATTTCCAGGAAGAATGTCTTTGGTATTTTGATGGGGATTGCATTGAATCTGCAGATCGCTTTGGGTAGTATGGATGTTTTCACAGTGTTAATTTTTCCAATCCAAAAGCATGGTATGTTTTTCTTTTTTGTGTCCTCTTTAATTTCTTTCAGTAGTGTTTTGTAGTTCTCATTGTAGACATCTTTCACCTCCTTGGTTAAATTGATTCCTAGGTATTCTATTTTTTTGGCAACCATTATAAATAGGTTTGCTTTCTTGATTTCTTTTTCTGCTAGTTCATTACTGGAGCATAAAAATGCCACTGATTTTTGGGTGTTGATTTTGTATCCTGCAACATTACTGAACTTGTTAATCAGATCTAAGAGTTTTTCAGTGGAATCTTTAGGTTTTTCTGCATATAGAATCATGTCATCTGCAAACAGGGACAGTTTGACCTCATCTTTTCTAGTTTGTATGCCCTTTATTTCTTTTCTTGTCTGATTGCTCTGGCTATTACTTACAATACTATGTTAAATAGGAGTGGTGAGAGTGGGCATCCTTGTCTTGTTCCTGTTCTTAAGGGAAAAGTTTTCAGCTTTTCCCCATTCAGGATGATATTGGCAATTGGTTTGTCATATAGACAGAAAAAATAATAAAGAAAAATCAATGAAACCAAAAGTTGGATTTTTTAAAAGATCAACAAAACTTTAGCTAGATTGGCCTAAATAAAAAAGGGACAAGATCCAAATGACCAGAAATAAAAGCAGGAACATTACTAACAATTTTGAAAAATAAAAATAATCATAGGGAATACTATGAATAATTACATTCCAACAAATCAAATAACCTAATGAAATAGATATGTTTTTAGACAAATTACTGAAACTGACTCAAAAAGAAATAGAAAAGATGAATAGACCAATAACAAGTAAAGACATTGAATTAGTACTGAAAAAAATGCTTACAAAGAAAACTCTAGGCCCAGATGACTTCATTACAGATTATGCCAAACATTTAAATAATTAATACCAATCCTTCACAAACTCTTCCAATAAACAGAAGAGGAGAGAACACTTCCCAATTCATTCTATGAGGCCAGTATTACCCTGATATCAAAACTACACAAAGATATCACAAGAAAACTATAGACCAATATCCTTATGAAAACAGATGGAAAAATCCTTAACAAAATACTAGCAAACCAAATACAGCAACATATAAATGGATTATACATAATAATCATGTGGGATTTAACCCAAGAATACAAGATTGGTTATATACACAAAAATTACTCCATGTAATATACCAAATTAACTGAAAAATAGACAAAAAAAAAATCATGATCATCTCAGTGGTCCCAGAAAAAGCTTTGATAAAATTTAGCACACTTCCACGATTAAAAAAAATTGCAACAAAGTAGGGTACTTTCTCAATGTAAAAAGGCATCTACAAACCCCCCATACCTAACATCATACTTAAATACAAAGCTTTCCATGTAAGATCAGGAAGAAGACAAAACGAATGTCTGCTCTTGCCACTTCTTTTCAACATTATATTGGAGATTCTAGCCAAGGCAATTAGGCAATTAAAAGGGGGAAAAAAGGAATCCAGATTGGAAAAGAAGTAAACTATCTCTATTTGCATATGATATGATCTTGTATACATGATTTTGAAATCAAACTCCAGAGAAACAGATCCCAGGATATGTTTAGCTTCCCAGACGCCTCCAATCATCTTCATTTCGTGATCCCATGAGGTCTTGCCTTCACATTTCATGGATGGCCTTCAATACCAGTAGCTTCTTCTCTTGTGCTTAAAAACTGGTAATAGAGTAACCTGAGATAATCCAAATCATGGCCAAGCCTGTAATATAAAGGCCAGAGTTGAGGAAGTAGTGCTGAAATTAGGTGTTGATGTAACTTTATTGGGGAACGTAAGTAACAAGGTCAGAAACGAGGAAGATCAGGACGAAGTGAGCAAGGAGAGACCAAGGCGGGTTGGGGCAGATAGTTCAGGATAGAGTGAAAAATGTGTGGGCATCAGAGGCCAGTTTTTATATGAAGCCAATGGTGTGGTGTGGGAAAAGTCCTCACGACTTACAGGAGACAGGCTTGAGAATCAACAAGACCTTTTGCCTCTAGAGCCAAACTTTCAGGAAAATGCATCAAATGTTCTACCAGTTCCTCCTCCCGCTGGCCTCTATCTAGTTACTTCATGACCTCCTGTTCTTACAAAAGTAGACATGGAAGTTGAACCTATATATAATTGAGGCTGTACTGGGCTCTTACTGATGCATAGAGAGCTCTAGGTTCTTAGAGTCTGGAAGGAGTCTGGGCCCAAAGAATGACCGGAAGATTTTTCCTTTCCTACCCAGTACCCCCTCCATTGAAAGATGAATGTTTCCACAAACACTACAAAAAATCCTACTAAACAATTTGAATATAGTGATGAATGGTATAGGCCTTGGTACTCAAGAATGTCACTGTCTTGTGCAATGAGGCAGTTGGACTTCATAGAGCTATGAACTGGGAGTGAGAAATTATTCAAACCAGTTCCTGAGTCGAGTATATACTCTCGATTCACAGACCTGTTAGCACAGCCAACCTGGATTACATACATACTGGCTCTAATCAGTATATAATTTAAACACACATCTGGGTTTCAAGCAAACTAGTAGCTCTCACCTAACTTGAAAAGTGAGAGACCAGAAAGATAAAATCCTTCTCTCTTCTTGCCAAGGGCTTAAACTCCATCCACAAATCTGTTTATTCCTCAGCAAAATTGATCTAATACCCTTAACTCAACCACTGTTTCACAGGTTGTCATGAATATTCAATGAGATTATGTATGTAAAGCCCTCCTTGTCCACCTCTCCCAACATAAATTTGTTTGACTATTCTTATGTTCCATACAATGGGGCTGCCGCTGTAAATGGGCAAAAGGACATTCTCTACGCATTAAAGAACTTTGAACAAATTTTATCTCCAGGATCCCATGGTTGGGAGGGAAAATAATATTCCTTCTAGTACACAGCACTTTCTTTCTACTATACCAAGTATATAATTTTTATTTTAAAAATCCAACTAGTAATTTAAGCCAAAGTCTGTGCCCAATGTAATGTATGTCTTTTAATCTAAACTGCAAAGACTAAGTTTATCTGAAGTTCCTGTTCTCACTGTAAGATTCTAAGGGTTTGGACAGCTTTCTCTGTTGTAGGGACTAGAATTGTCTGAAAAGAATTGTCTGCCACAAATATAATGGAAAAAGCACTGGATTTGGAGCCAACCAGATTTAGACTGGATCTTGACTCTACCACCTACTAGCTGCATGCTCTGGGCAATTCATTTAACCTCAGTGAGCCTCACTTTCCACACTAGAAACTTGTGTCTGCTTCATAGGGTTGCTGTGAGGATTAAATGATTTGGAATATAGGAAAGTTCTCGGCGCATAATAGGCATTCAACAAATGCTAGTTTCCTTCCTTAACATTGGGCCAACAAAAATTATCTAGAGTTATAGCCAAAGTCCAAATTTATCATTGCTTTCATGCCTCTGTAAACAAAAGCCCCATCCCTTTCTCCTCAATTTCTAGCCAACTTGCACCAACCCAGTGAAATAAACATTGCAATTCTCCATAAGGGTTAGAAGCTTCACCTTAAGGGAGTAGATGATTGTATTATGTCTTGGGCTACAACTAGCAGAAAAACCAACATAAACTAACAAATAATAACAATTATTTTCTTTCTTTTTTTTTATTGAAGCATAGATTATACATATTTGTGAGGTACAGAATTGAATATCAGTACATGTATACTATGCGTGATGATCAAATCTGGGTAATTAGCATATTCATCATTACAGAGCTTAATCATTTCTTTGTGATGAGGACGTTCGATCTCCTCTCTTCTAGCCATTTGATAACATGCATTAAATTATTGTTAAGTACAGATGCCAAGCTCAACTGTATACTCATAGAACTTATTTTTCCAATCTAGCTGTTATGTGTCCATTAACCAACTTCTCGCTGTCCCCATTCCCCTCCCGCTTTCCTGCCTCTAGTAACCACAATTCTACTCACTCCTTCTGAGTTCGACTTATCATTATTGTTATTATTATTATTGAAATAACAACAATTTTTATCTCACATGACTAGAAGTTCAAAAACAGTGTGAATTCTGGGCGTGGTACAATCAGGACCCCAGTTCTATTTCTCTCTAATGCTCTCAGCTCAGGCTTCCTCTGTTGTACACTTTGGTCTTGGGCTGGCTTCCTTCACAGAAGGTGACTGCCTAAAGCCACTGAGGAAATATACTTCCTTCTTCATGTTCAATGACAGGGAGAGAAAAATCTTTCTTTCAATCATAAAATAAAAAGTATTCCCCTTCAGTCTGATTAGGCCAATGTCACATGCCCACCACTGTATCAATAATAGTTGCTAGGTGTATGTCATGCACTATTAGCTTAATTTTTATTTCTGAACCAATCACTGGCAAGTAGGTTTCGATTATCTTGATTGACTGAGATAATCAAGACCCGCTACTAGTACTGAGGACAAGATCACTTTCCCCTGGGTCACTTGGATAATTATGATTGAGGAGTAGGGGAGATGGGTGTTAGGTAACCATTCAACTATGTCCACTACAATGATGTTTAAAATATGCAGGTGTTTCTCTCTTTCTCACCCCCACCACAGACTCTTAAAGGTCACCTACCAGAGGCATCAGTACTCAGGTTGCCATAAAAATCTGAATATAGGACGAAAACCTGAGAATTCCTACATTAATCACAAAGTAGTTGGTCATCTGAGGGAAAAAAAAAGAGTAAGCTCATTCTATGAAGATGTAGACAATCAGAATGGGTACCTTGAGTGAGATAAAAATTCTAAGGAGTCCTGGTTCAATATCAGAAGAACTTACCAAGAAATAGAGCTGACTATAATGGAAATGGCCTGTTTCACAAGTTAGTGAGCTCCCTGTTACCAGTGATATCTAAAGACTGACTGAATGACCCTTAGGCATGGAGACTGTAAAAATTTCTCTACTGGGAAGGAGGCTAGAATAAAAGGCTGCAAAGGTCACTTTCAACTCTACTATGTTAAAATCCTATGACGGATCTGTGATTCAGCTCACAATTAATCCACAAACACTTCTCAAACTAATGAAGGCATATTGTGAGAGACATAGCCTGTCAATGGGATAGATTAGATTCAGATTTGATGGACAATCAATCAATGAGATAGACACATCTGTGCAATGAAGATGAATGGTGAAGATACTATTGATGAATTCCAGCAGTGTCCGGTCCAGGGAACAAGACAGTTTGTCTTGGCGGAAAAGGAATTAAGAGGATGCTTCCTTACCCCCTCCTGTTTGTCCCTGGGTTTGCTTTAAAATATAAAGCAAATGAATATGCCAATCACAGATTCTCCTGAAACTTGAGACACTATGTACCCAAATGATTTTTGTGTCTTTGACATATTCTGTGTGCATCCAAGATCTTCATTTATAAGGTTGAATCTCCATTCTCAAGCAAATGGATGTGAGTTGCCTTCTTTATTCAGCTGACTAGGAGTTGTTCATTTTCCATGACATTTCTTTCCAAATAAACCTCTTGCTCAAATGACTTTAAACAATGATCTTAGTTCCCACTATTCATTATGCTCATTTGAAGCAGGAGTCCCAGATTAAGGCTAAACTGTGCTCACCCCGTGATTCAGGTCTGTCTGGAAATATAAGGAGAATGATTAGGAGAACTTATTGGGATCTGCCTGCATGAAACATCAAAGAATACTTATCTTAATGGTTGGAATCTACCACTGTACTGCGTGTTCTATGTATGTATGTTAATTTTTCTCTTCTGTCTTGCCTTATTATTTTTTATTATTCCTCTTTACCTCTCTGCTATGATTTGAATGTGTCCCCTAAATATTATGTGTTGGAAACTTAATCCCCAAATTAATATATTGTTGGCATTTAGAGGTGGGGTCTTTGGGAGGTAATTAGGATTAAATAAGGTCATCAAAGTAGAGCCTCCACAATGAGAATAACGGCTTTATAAAAAAATAGAGAGACCTGAGCTGACATGCTCTTGCTCTCTTGCCATGTGATACCCTCCACCATGTTATGATGCACTAAGAAGGCCCTTGCCAGATGCAGCCTCTCAACCTTGGACTTCCCAGCCTCCAGAACTATAAGAAATAAATTTATTTTTGTTATAAATTACTCAGTCTATGGTATTCTCTTATAGCAACAGAAAATGAACTAAGACACCCTCTATCAGCTTGTTAGTTATACATTCTTTTATTATTCTTTTAACAGTTACCCTAGAGCAGTGACACTCAAAATGTGGTCTACACACCTCTGAGAGTTCCTAAGACTCTTTAGGGGGATTCACGAGGTCCATATTTTTTTCATAAAATTAGTAAAAAGTCATTTGCATTCTTCACTGTGTTCACATTTGCACTGATGGTGCAAAAGCAATGGTGGGTAAAACTGCTGATGCCTTAGCGTGAATCAAGGCAGGATAATCAAACTGTACTAGCTAGTCATCATATTCTTTACCACCATGCACTTGAAGGCGAAAAGTCAGTTTCACTTAAGAATGTGTTTGATGAAGCAGTTAATTTTATTAAATATCAACCCTTGAATACACACCTTTCTTAATATTCTGTTTAACAAAATGGTAAGTAGACATAAAGCACTTCCGATGCATACTGAAGTATGATGGTTGAATAGAGGAAAATCATTGTACATTTGTTTGAGTTGCAAGCTGAATTAGCCTTGTTTTTCATGGAACGCTGTTTTGTTTTGGTTTTTTTTTTTGTGACCGGTAAGGGGATTGCAGCCCTTGGCTCAGTGTGGTCAGCACCACGCTCAGCCAGTGAGTGCACCGGCCATTCCTATCTAGGATCCAAACCCGCGGCCTTGGTGCTCCCAGTGCCGCACTCTCCTTAGTGAGCCATGGGGCTGGCCCTAGAATGCCATTTTTAATGGAAAGAATGACTAAGAGACAAACTATGGTTTATTAAGACTTGAGTATTTTGCAATTATTTTCTCAAAAACTAACAAAGAGGGTATATTACTTCACAGGAAATATAGGACAACATTTGTTGCCAATGATAAAATTCAAGCTTTGAAGCAAAAATTGGAATTCTGTAAAACCTGTATCCACTACAGTGAGCTGGAGAACTTCCAAATACTTAAAGACATTTATTATGACGTTGTTGGAAATATTAACCAAGGTGATTTTGTTAATATCATATGCTAAAATGTGTTACAGCATTTCGAAAGTCTGTATAACCCCAGGAACGAATATTTTTCAAATGACTAGTGCATGATGTTACAAAATCATTCGTGGGTAAAAAACATATTAAAAGGACAAGATAGACCAATGAATTTTAATGTAATGGAGTATAAAAAGTTCATCAATATGGTTTCAGATTCTACCTTTAAACTGAACTTTAAAAATACCATTTGTTGAATTTTGGTGTAGTATGTAAGAAGACTACCCACAGTTATCAGAAAAGCCTATTAAAACACTTCTTTTCCCAATTACATCTCTGTATAAAGTCAGATCTTTTTCATATTCTACAAAGTCAATATATGGCAACAGAATGAATGCAAAGCAAATATGAGAATCCAGCTGTCTTCTATTAAGCTAAGTGTTAAAGAGATTTGTAATAATGTAAAACAATGCCACTCTTCTCAGCAATTTTTTTTAATTTTAGAAAATATAATTAGTTTTTATAGAAAATTAATTTTTGTTAACATATAATGGGTTCACAATTGTTATTTTTAAATGAATTAATTACCATTTTTTCACATACTAGTATTGGTTGTGCTTTTTTTAAAAATTAACATTTTAAAATATTTTTTAGTTTCAATGCCCGATATGGTAGACAATTTATATGTATATAAAGTCTTACTCTTACTTGTTGAAAGATAATGTCCCCCCCACCCTGATATTTTTTATTTTATTTTATTTTACTTCTCAAAATACATTGTACTTGATTTTCGTGCCCCTTTACCCATTCCTCTCCACCCGCTCCCCTCCCCCCCCACATCATATCTGTGCACTTGACTTAAATAGTACAAGGAATTTTTGTGGTTATTCTGTCTTCTTCCCCCCACCTTTTATTTGTTTCTGTGTTTATTTATTTATTTATTTTTAGCTCCCAGAAATAAGTGAGAACATGTGGTATTTCTCTTTCTGTGCCTGACTTGTTTCACTTAATTTTCTCTAAGTCCATCCACGTTGTGCGAATGGTAGTATTCTGTTCTTTTTTATAGCAGAGTAGTATTCCATTGTGTAGATATACCACAGTTTCCTTATCCACTCATTTGATGATGGGTATTTGGGGTGGTTCCAACTCTTGGCTATTGTAAATAGTGCTGCAATAAACATTGGAGTACAGGTATCCCTTTGGCATGATGATTTCCATTCCTCTGGGTATATTCCCAGCAGTGGGATAGCTGGGTCATATGGTAGATCTATCTGTAATTGTTTGAGGAACCTCCATATTATTTTCCATAAAGGCTGCACCATTTTGCAGCCCCACCAACAGTGGCTGAGAGTTCTTTTTTCTCTGCAACCTCTCCAGCACTTATCGTTCTCAGTCTTTTGGATGTTAGCTATCCTAGCTGGAGTGAGATGGTATCTCAGTGTGGTCTTGATTTGCATTTCCCAGAAGTTGAGTGATATTGAGCATTTTTTCATGCGTCTGTTGGCCATTTGTATATCTTCCTTTGAGAAATATCTGTTCAGCTCCTTTGCCCATTTTTTAAATGGGTTATTTGTTTTTTGGCTGTAAAGTTGTTTGAGTTCCTTGTATATTCTGGATATTAATCCTTTGTCAGATGTATATTTTGCAAATATTTTCTCCCACTCTATTGGTTGTTTTTTTACTCTGTTGATTGTTTCTTTTGCTGTGCAGAAACTTTTTAGTTTGATATAATCCCATTTTTTTTATTTTTCCTTTAGTTGCCTGTGCTTTTGGGGTCCTATTCATGATTTCTTTACCCACTCCTACTTCCTGGAGTGTTTCCCCTATGTTTTCTTTAAGGAGTTTTATTGTTTCGGGATATATATTTAATTCTTTAATCCATTTTGAGTTGATTTTGGTATATGGTGAAAGATATGGGTCTAGTTTCATTCTCCTACATATGAGTATCCAGTTTTCCCATCACCACCTCTTGAAAAGGCAGTCTCTTCCCCAGTATGTAGCTTTGCTGCCTTTGTCAAAGATGAGATGGCTGTAGGTGTGTGGATTGATTTCTGGGTTCTCTATTCTATTCCATTGGTCTATGTGTCTGTTTTTATGCTAATACCATGCTGTTTTTGTTATTATAGCTTTGTTATATAGTTTAAAGTCAGATAGTGTTATGCCTCCAGCTTTATTTATTTATTTTTTTTGCTCAAGATTGCTTTGGCTATGCATGGTCTTTTGTTGCTCCATATAAATGTCTGGATAGCTTTTTCCATCTCAGAGAAAAATGTCATTGGAATTTTGATGGTGATTGCATTGAATCTGTAGATCACTTGAAGTAATATGGACATTTTCACAATGTTAATTCTTCCAATCCAAGAGCATGGGATATCTTTCCATCTTCTTGTGTCCTCTTTAACTTCTTTCAACAGTGGTTTGTAGTTCTCTTCATAGAGATTTTTCACATACTTGGTCAGCTTTATTCCTAAATTTTTTTTTTTTTTTTTTGGTGGCTATTGCAAATGAGCTAGCTTTCTTGATTTCTTTTTCTGCATGCTCACTGGTGGAGTATAGAAATGCTACTGATTTTTGTGTGTTGATTTTGTAACCTGCAACTGCTGAAATCATTTATCAACTCTAGGAGTTATTTTATAGACACTTTAGGCTGTTCAATATATAGGCTGATATCATCTGCATAAAGGGACGGCTTGACTTCATCCTTTCCAATCTGGATGCCCTTTATTTCCTTCTCTTCTCTGATTGCTCTGGCTAATACTTCCAACACTATGTTGAATAGGAGTGCTGAGAGTGGGCACACTTGTCTAGTTCCTGTTTTTAAGGGATAAGCTTTCAGCTTTTCTCCATTCAGGATGATATTGGCAGTGGGCTTATTGTATATGGCTTTAATTATAATGAGATACTTTCCATCTATGCCTAACTTGTAGAGAGTATTTATCATGAAAGGATGTTGAATTTTTTCAAATGCTTTTTCAGTGTCAATAGAGATGATCATGTGGTTTTGTCTTTGCTTCTATTAATGTGGTGTATCACATTTATTGATTTGTGTATGTTGAACCAACCTTGCATCCCTGGGATGAATCCCACTTGATCATGGTGTATAATTTTCTGTATGCATTGCTGTATTCTGTTAGCTAGTGTTTTATTGAGGATTTTTGCATCTATATTCATCAAGGATATTGGCCTGTAGTTTTCTATTTTTGATGCATCTTTGTCTGGTTTTGGTATCAGGGTGATATTTGCCTCATAGAATGAGTTTGGGATAATTGCCTCTGCTTCAATCTTTTGGAACAGTTTAGAGAATTGGTATCAGTTCCTCTTTGAAGGTTTTGTAGAACTCTGCAGTGAACCTGTCTGGTCCTGGGCTTTTCTTTAGGGAGCCTTCTGATAACAGCTTCAATCTCTTTTATTGTTATTGGTCTGTTCAGATATTCTATATCTTCTTGGCTCAGTTTTGGTAATTTGTATACATCCAGAAATTTATCCTTTTCCTCCACATTTTCAAATTTGTTGGTATATAGATGTTTATAGTAGTCTCTAATGTTTCCTTGTATTTCTGAGGTGTCAGTTGTAATATCACCTTTTTCATTTCCAATTTTTGCTATTTGGGTCTTCTCTTAGTCTTGCTAAAGGTTTGTTGATTTTATTAATCTTTTCAAAAAACCAACTTTTTTTTCATTGATCCTTTGTATTGTTTTTCATATTTCTATTTCATTTACTTCTGCTCTGACCTTAATTATTTCTTTCTGTCTACTAACTTTAGGTTTGGATTGTTCTTGTTTTTCTAGATCTTTAAGGTGAAGTGTTAGGTTATTTATTTGCCATCTTTCCATTCTTCTGAAGTAAGCATTTAATGGAATAAGTTTCCCCCTTAATACTGCTTTTGCAGTATCCCACAGGTTTTGGTATGTTGTGTCATTATTCTCATTAGTTTCAAGAAATGTTTTGATTCCCTGTTTAATTTCTTCTTGGACCCACATGTCATTAAGTAGAATGTTGTTTAATTTCCATGAGTTTATATAGTTTTCAGAGTTTTGTTTATTATTGATTTCTAATTTTAATCCATTGTGCTCAGAAAAAATACATGGAAATTTTCCAATTTTTTTGAATTTGTTAAGACTTGCTTTGTGACCTAACATGTGGTCTATCCTGGAGAATGTCCCGTGTGCTGATGAGAAGAATGAATATTCTGAGGTTGCTGGGTGGAATGTTCTGTAGATATCTGCCAAATCCAAGTAGTCTAAAGTAATGTTTAGATCATGTGTTTCTCTGTTGATTTTTTGCCCATATGATCTGTCCAATGATGAGAGTGGGCTGTTCAGGTCCCCCACTATTACGGTGTTAGTGTTTATTTCTTTCTTTAGATCTAATAGTGTTTGCTTTGTAAATCTGGCTGCTCTGATATTAGGTGCATATATATTTATGATTGTTACATCTTCTTGATGGATAGATCCTTTTATCATCATATATTGGCCATCTTTATCTCTTTTAATGGTTTTTGCTTTAAAGTCTATTTTATCTGATATAAGAATAGCTACTCCAGCTCGTTTTTCATTTCTACTTGCATGATATATATTTTTCCATCCTTTCACTCTTAGTCTATGTGTGTCTTTACAGGTCAGTGAGTCTCTTGGGACAGCATATTGTTGGGTTCATCTTTTTAATCCAGTCAGTCAGCCTGTGTCTTTTCAATGGGGAAATTAGTCACTTTACATTCAGAGTTATTATTGAAAGGTTTTGATTTACTCCTAGCATCATACTGATTTTTGTTTAGATGTCTTAAGTATCTTTTGTTCCTTTCTTTCAAATTTTCTGTTTGTCATCTGTATTTGTTGGTTTCTTGGGGTGATAGATAAACCATTTTTTTTCTCTTCTGTTAGCATTTTTGTTGTGCCGGTAGGTACCATTCTTTCTTGTGTATTCATGGCAGGGATGGTTGTTTTTGTGGTATTAAACCCAGTACTTCCTTGAGAATTTCTTGTAGGGCTGGTCTTGTGGTAGTGAACTCCTGCAGTTTTTGTTTGTCTGAGAAATATACTATTTGTCCTTCATTTCTGAAGGATAGCCTTGCTGGGTAAAGTCTCTACCCTTCAGAAGTAACATATAAACAGATTTTGAAAACAGAATGTGATGATACATTTTATAAGAAATATGTCAAGATAACACCGAATGTTGATTCACTGCATATTACAATTGATTTTTTTTTAATTTTCACTTCTCAGTATAGATTTTAGTTGATTTTCATGACCCTTTACCCAATTCCTCTTTCCCCCCTCCCTCCTTCCCTCCCTCCCCTCCCCTCCTCTCCTACATCATATCTGTTCACTTGTCTTAACAAGTTCAAGGAATTGTTGTGATTGTTTTGTCTTCTCCTTCCCCCTTATTTGTTTGTTTGTTTATTTATTTATTTTTAGCTCCCACAAAGAAGTGAGAACATGTGGTATTTCTCTTTCTGTGCCTGACTCGTTTCATTTAATATAGTTTTCTCTAAGTCCATCCATGTTGTTGCTAATGGTAGTATTTGTTTCATTTTTATAGATTCTAGTTATGTGGTAGAATATTTCGTCCTGTTGTCTAATTTCTTATATACTTTAATCATGGTTATTTTAAGTCTAATATCTAGATCTCCTATAGATCTGTTTCAAGTGTCTGCCTGTTCTGCTTTTGATTACTTTGTCTTGTATTATGGTATAACTGGTATATTTTATTGAATGCCTGATATGATATATGAAAAACTAGAGATAATTTGAGTCTCTGGACAATGTAATCTCCCTATAGAAAGGATTTACTTTTACTAACTGCAGGTAGCTATGCTGAGGGTGAATTGCCTTAATCCAATTAGTGATTGAGTTGATTTCGGGCTGTTTCTATGTTTCTGAGTAAGAATTTATCTGTGATTTACACTTCCACTTAAAAAATGTAGCTCTTTCAGGGCACTGAGTAAAAGCCTAGAGTGTTTACAAGGCCCTTGCTAAATTTCAATTTTTATCTTCTCAGACACATAAGTGTGCCAAAAGTTCTGCTCTGCTTCTCAGACTCTTGGCTGATACACAGGCTAGGGGCAGAGCTTGAGTTGATTCAAGGATGGGTCTCAGTCTTTATGTGGGATGATCTATTTCCGATTTGTTTTCACTCCTGGGTAGCCCTGCAAGGGCCTCAATTAAAGTACAGTTGAGCCCTGCTGTACCCTGCAGACACCAAACTCCAATTTTTGTTTCTCCAGTTCTGTGAAACTGCCAAAACGTCTCTGCTCAGGTTCTCAGCATTTTCAGCTTCTACTTGAAAGTCAGCAAATGCGTTGAGGGAAAAAGGGGTGCTGAAAGTTAGGCCCACATCTCTGAGCTTCCCTTAATTCCTGGATTCTCTGATGTCTTTGAGAGAGTGTGTGTGTGTGTGTTTGTGTGTGTAATTTCAATTTTTCTTCTTTGAGAGGGTTGATCTAATACAAGCTTGTCTATTATTACCAGCATTGGAAATATAACATTTCCAATCCTATGGGGAGAGAGAATTAAGGCCTAAAACTTTGATCCAAAGACAATGCCTCAGCATTGGCCTAAAAGGGAAAAGTGAGAAAAGTAGAGGAGTGATTCTGAGCATAGAAGAGTGTCACTCAGAATGTCCTCCATCCAAGCCCCAGTGCTTTAAGACTAACATCCAGCTGAGATTAAGTGACACTTGTGATGTGATGCTTGACTATATGAGACATAGCATTCTCAGTGTCAGCAGCTTTGGAAGTACTAGCAATGATAAAGAAACTGGCAGCTCTTTCATTGTGTTTAGTGCTGGGCATTGATACCTTTTAGATAAACTTTAGCCATCTTGGCCTTATATCCAGGAGTCTTATTGTAGATATCAACAAAATTGGCAACAGCACTGATGTCTTCAAGTGGGCACTGTTGGCATGGCTTTCAACGTTTAGCATTGCCTAAATTATTTACTACATTACCACATGAAGCAGAGCAGAAAAGATGAGAAATAATGCGCAGCCAGGATGGCTAGTTCTCAGAACATAAATGCTACATCCCTGGGGACTCCCTGAAATAGGTGGTACTCAAAAATTTAAGTGATACTGGGTTTCTTCAGAGGGAGTAGGAGCAGAGTGCTAGAAATGCTGTTTTTGTGGCTTTTGCATGACCCTATTCTTATCCCTAGGCTAGTGTGGTTTAGAAAACCTGAGTTATGCATGTAAATAAATCAAGATATTGTTACAATATTCAGTTATAGGAAACACTTAGCCAGCATGTTGGCACTACCTACTTCCCCAGGGAGAGGGAAAACAAAGGAATACCTTCTTTATAGTCCATAAAATGGAAAACAGGTGTGAGGGCCTGGTGTGGCTATTCGCTCAGTGCAGCCCCAGGTACCCCCTTTGACTGTCAAATCTCTAATTATTTTGCTGCTCTTTTTCTTCCCAATGTTAATCTGTATTCTTTGAGCTGCCAGTCTCAAATCTCAGAGAAACACAGGTGGTGACCTTGGTGCTGCTAACTCACTCATTTAACTCATAAAAGCCTAACTAATCAAGTTCCAATGGCCTCTGGTGTCATATGATTAACTACCAGGTAAAACTGCTTCACAACACTTAAATTTCAAGCTACCTGAAAATGATTGTGCTTCTCAGAAGCCCAAATAAAGAAAACCGGCATTTTAATTCACCATCTACATTAGAATTTTTTCTACTTGTTGGCTGCCAGCATATTTTACCTTCTTCATACCCCAATTTCATTCTGAGAAGCACCGTACTACCCACTTTCAATCTATGTACTTCCAGTTTCATAATTTCACCTCTCACTCAGCGACAGAACTTGTGACCTGGGCCTAAGCCCTTCAGGGAATGCATTCTCTTGGCCACAGTGAATGTTTCAAGAATGATAATTGTTCAAGTGATTAGTATCCTTGGAAAGAAACTCTTGTTCTTTCCCATTGGACTGAAACAAGAAAGATGTGAAGTCTGAAGCTAGGGAATTTATTGTTAGACCTTGAGGTGAGAGTGTGTCTGAGAATGGAGTTGACAAGGTGGATGGCAGAGCACAGAAGCTGCACATAATCAAGTCCTGATCACATTGTTGTACCTTGAATCCAGCCGTGGCTGTAATTAGACTACCTTTAAGCTTCTTCATTTTGTAAACCATTAAGTTCCCCTTTTTGTCATTAAGCCCATTTGTGTTGGGTTTCTTATTATTTACAACTGAAAGAATGCTAACTTGTAAACTACTGACTTCTAGGGAAGCAATGCAAATACAAGGGCACTTGAAAAATTTCATGGAAAAATAAAATTAGAATATAATACAAATCTTTTCATGAACTTTTTGAAGACACTCCATACATTTCTATCCCTGAAGCTGACCCACTGTCTTCTAACATTCTTGAACCATCATTTTAACACTGTGGTGAAATTCATTCAGCAATTAATCCTTTCCACTCTTCTTTGCATACAAGGAAATCAAGGTTAGGTTTTTCATTTGGCCTCCTAGACTTGCTTCTGCAGTTCTGACTCCATAGAGTCATTCTCTTCTGAGAAACTTTGTTAAATATATTTCCTGTAGGTAAATTATAAGAAAAAGTCAGAAAAGGGGATCTCTCTCTTTTGTCTCCACCAAGATGCTCTCTCACCAACTATTCTTTATATATATACACCCACATACACATCTTACAAGGGGTAGTCATCACCAGACACTGCAGTTTCTACCAGATCTTGACTAGAAGCAATCTTCTTGCCTCATTTCCACATTTTCCTGTACCAATTGTCCTTGTTCATTTTCCATGGTAGAACAATTAACCTTTACTTTGCTTAACCCAATAGCCTCCCCAAAGAGTTTTATTACTTCCAGAGGAGTGGCAAAGACTTGGGTAATACATGCATAAAGAAGTCAGCAGGGACCTTGTGTGAATTTGAGTGTCTGGTAATCCTGAAGTATTTGTGATACAGTGAGGCTGGAGAAATAGGGCCACAGAAGAAAAACTGATTCAGCAAGAACTCAAAGGTCACCTAAAGAAAAATAGCAGGGCTTATCGCAGCTGCTCATTTTCTCAGGAGAGGCAAATTCATTCTAAGAAGACTCGAGTTTGAGTCAATCCCAGACCTAAAGAACAAACCACTGGCAAGAGAATAAGTGCATCTCACATCTGAGCCTGTTTTAAAGGAAAGTTGTGGACCTTCTAAAGAGTGTTTTCCATGTATATTTAAAAGGAGAATGAAAAATTCCCAGATATAACTGTAAACCAGATACTGTTGCGGGTATGACAAAACAGCCCAATAGAGGACATACCCAGTAACTCATATAAAGAAACAAAACAGAAAAGAATCTAGAAACCCTTTTAGACACAAATTTCTATATAACAATATGTAGGGTATGGATAATGAATGTATCATACTTGTAATTTTAACACAGAATAAAATAGGGCACAATAGGCATAACCAACACCTGATGGAACAGAATTTCTGACAGTAACATATAAATGGAAACTGTTAGGCTGTAATATTTACTCCCAATTCCTCATGTTTTAAGTTCATTACTTTTATATCCACGTCAAGAAAAATTATTCAATTTGATGAAAAGAGAAAAAATACTGAAAAACAATGAACAGAAACCTACAGGAACCAATGGGACCACAACAGAAGTTTTAATACTCATGTTATTAGAGTCCTAGAAGGAAAGGAGTAAAAGTGTAATGCTGAACATTTTTGGAAGAAATGATAGGTGATAACATCCCAATTATGGTGGACAATATAAACCCCAGAAAGCAGCAAACACTCAAAAAAGATAAACCCCCCAAATCCATGCCTAGACACACCATTATCAACTGCTGAAAACTAAATGCAAAGAAAAATATCTTGACAGCAGCCAGAGAAAAACACATTACTTATAAGGAAACAATGATTTGAATGAAAACAGAATTCTCATAAGAAACCATGGAGATCAGAAGTGAATAGCACGGCATTTTTAACATGCTTGGGGGAAAGAAAATCTGTTAATTAATAATGCTATATTCAGCAAAAACATCCTTCAGAAATAAAAGCAAGATAAAGACATCCTCGGATGAAGGAACACTAAGAGACTTTCTCTTAAAGAACTGCTAAAGGAAATTATTCAGATAAAACAGAAATAATCCCCAAAGGAAATTTTGAATATGAAGAATCAAGAAAGAACAACACAAATGGTTAATATCTGGGTAAATATAATAAACTACTCTTCTTCTCTTGAGATCTTTAAAATATGCTCAATGTTTGAAATAAAAAATTATGACAATGTCTGATAGTGTTTTCAATGTATGTAAATGTAATATATTTTTAAAAACTATAACATGAAAGGTGGAAGGTAAAATGACCTATATAGTTGTAAAACTTCTACATTCAACCTGATGTGATAAAATTTTGATTCTAAGTATTTGGTAAAATTTTAAGTATGTTTGTTATAATCCCTAGAGTAATCATGAAAAAAAAAACTACACAAAGTATAGTTTTAAAAAAGAGAAAAAAAGCAGAGGGAAATGGGTTAGGGAGAAATTCAGGAATAGACACAAAGAATAATCATGATTTGTAATGATGAGCATGCTGATAATACTGATTTGACCATCACATCTTGTACACAAATACTGATACTCAACTCTGTACCCCATAAATATGTATAATCAATTGTTTCAAGTGTAAAATTAAAAAAAATTTTAAAAATATAAACTGAATTTGAATACTAATAAATTTCAAATACCTCGAAATAAGGCATAAGAGGAGAAACAAATGGAATAAGTTGAGGAAACAAACAGAAAATAAATAATAAAGTGGTAGACCTAAAACCAAACATATCAATAATAACATGAAATGCAAATGGCCTAAAAACACCAAATAAAACTCAGAGATTATCAGAATGGACCAAAACAGAGCAAATATAAGATGGCTAAAAGAAACTCACTTTAAATATGATACAGGTAGGTTAAAAGTAAAAGGCTTAAAAATAATATAACACACAAACACTAATCAAACAAAAGCTGCAGTGGCTGTATTAGTATAGGACAAAATATATACCAGAGCAAAGAAAATAACCAGAGATAAGAAGGGATATTACATAATAATAAAAGGGTCAATAAACCAAGACATTAAATCTTGAATGTGTATGCAACTAACAACAGAGATTCAAAGTACATGGAGCAAAAAATGACAGACAAAAGAGAAATAGTCTAATCCACAAAAATAGTTAGAGATTTTAACACTCCTCTCTTTGGCATCAGAATTAGTATAAAGAACATGAGTGAGAATATAAAAAAACCTAAACAGTACAATCAACCAATGTAGAGGATTAGAAATCTTGATTCTCATTCGATTTTTAGAATAGGGTTTTTAAGTAAATGCATGTATGAGGCAACAGGCTCTGGTCAGGAGGGCAAAGCCCACAGTTAACATGGCAACAGCCCATTTAATCAATTCTAATTAAATATATGTTGATTCCCATTTGATTTTTAGAATAGAGTTTTTACTGGATCCCTGCACACATCCAGGCACACTGGTAGCACCTCGGGGCCCTGCCTGGGAGCCCGAGACATAGAGCTGGGACTGTCTCCCCCAACCAGGCACACCACCAGCACCAAGAAGCATGCCAAAAACATCACCTCCATGTGGATGGCCCATCACAGTCACCACAGTAACCACGGCTGCTGCAAAAGTGGCTAGATGTCACAACCACCATGCAGATGGTCCACCAGCCACTGGAGTGCATTGACACAAGGAGAGTCACCAGCAGAGACCAAAGAAGAGGATGTCTCTCTCCACAAAGCCCATTTCAGAGTGACAGAAGAAGCATCTGCTCTATGATAATATTGGGGGACCTGAACACACCTTTCAGCATTGGACAGATCATCTAGGCAACAAGTTAACAGAGTAACCATTACTCTTTCAGAGGGAGAGAAGGAATCTAGGGTTATCAGAGAGGGGAGGGGGGAGGGAAAGGGGGATGGGAGAGATTGGACAAGGGGCATAAAGAATAAGTATAATTTGTAACAATATACATACTAGTAATATTAATTTGATCCACATATGTCAACATTGAATCCCAAAAATATGTATAATCAATTATGATTCAGTAACACACCCCCCCCCCAGAAAAAAAGAATAGAGTTTTTAGGTAAATGCATGTATGGGGCAACAGTCCTTGGTTAAGAGACAGAAGTCTACAGATAAGGTGGCAACAGCCCATCTAATCAACTCTAACCACTGCTCAGGTATGGGATTGTATACTTTAATGATTTTAGAGCTAACAGGTGGTTGTCATACTGATCCTGTTAAGAGATTTTAAGAACCGCTGAAGGGAAAGATGTGAAAAAATGTTTGCTAGGGACAAGCTGTGTGTTGATGGAAAATTTAGAGACAATTATACTTAGATTTAATCATAAGAATGTAACTTTGCTTAAATCATTTGAGGAGAGGTCATGTTTTAGATAATGATCGCAGTTTGACCAACTTAGCTTTTCACAAATTGTACTTTGGAATGTCATGTTAATTTTACTGATGTTACTAGTTTCCGTTGTTTCAGCTATACACAGCCATAGATAACTTGTCACACTGCTCATGTCCCTGTGTCCTTTTGAAATGATTGAATCAACTGATTTTTCTTGTGAAACTTCCTTGTCTTTACAATAAAAAACAGAAGCTAACTTTGAATCAGGGCTGTACCAGTTTTCTCCTTCTAACAGAGGAGTTGCTGCAGTGCAGTCCCTTCAGACTTTGCATTGCATTCATGGCGCTTTGAGTAATCTTTTTTTTTTTTTTGGTCTCCATTACACAGTGAGAAGTGTAACAAACCAACTGGTTCTAACTGACATTTATAGAGCTCCACCCAACAACAGCAGAATATACATTCTACCAAGTGCGCATGGAACATTCACCAAGGTATACAATATTCTGGGTTACAAAAAAAATCTTAACAAATTTAAAATAATTTAATTCCCTGATCATAAGTGAATTAAACTATAAATCTATAACAGAAATAAAACAAGAAAATTGACAAACACTTGGAAATTTAAAAAAAAAAAACTCTCCTAAATAATCTATGAAAAAAATCTTAAGGGAAATTAGAAAATGTGTTTAATTGGATGAAAATTAACATACAACCTATAAAATCTGCTGGATGTAAGTAAAACAGTTCTTAGAGGGAAATTTACAGCATTAAATGATTATATTAGAAAAGAAAAAAAGGTTGCATATCAATTACCTCAGTTTTGACCTTGAGAAACTAGAAAAAGAAGAGTACAACATGCCAACTGACATAAGACAGTCACATATACACAGATAGAGAGGCCCCTGCCCCAGCACACCCACATAGATCCTGATAATCTTTTGCTAAAGGAAGATACCCCCTGCAGTACAGAAAGAATGATATAGTAGTAATCTCTTATTATTTGGGGAATGTATCCCATCCAACAAGCATACAAGGGCAGTGTTCTGAAATGAATTGTGCCCCCACCCCCAAATTCATATGTTGAAGCCCTAACTCTCCATGTGTCTATATTTGAAGACAGGACCTTTAAGGAGGTAATTAAGGTTAAAGTTAATTATAAGGGTGGGGACCTAATTTGCTGAGATTTATGAAAATAGGAAGAGATACCAAAGCTTGAGCTCTCTCTCCATGTATGCACAAAGAAAAAGCCACATGAGGATATAGCAAGAAGGGGTACACAGCAAGAACATGGGCATCTGCAAGTCAGGAAGAGAGTCCTTATTAGACACCAAACCTGCCACAAGCTTAATATTGGAGTTCCACCCTTCAGAACTGTGAGAAAAGAAATGTCTGTTGTTTAAGTCACCCAGTCTGTAGTACCTTATTATAGCAGCTTGAGCAGACTAATACAGGCAGTAAAGGCCAAAATGACTAAAGGTCTCTATTTTTTTTGAAAATAGAAACACGATAGGTAAAATCAACGAAACCAAAACCTGATTCGTTGAAAGGGCAATGAAATTAACAAACCTCCAGCAAAACTGACCAGTAAAAAATGGGAGAGAGAAGACATCAAGTACTGATACCAGGAATAAAGGTGGTCATATAACTAGCTACAAAACTTATAGACATTAAAATCTTAGTAAGAAATACTAAAATCAACTCTAACCATAGAAATTTTACAACTTAGATAAAATGGATGAATTTCTCCAAACCACAAATTACCTAAACTCACCCAAGATGAAATGGAAAATCTGAACAGTCCTATAATTACTAATGAAATAAATTTGCAGTTTAAAACTTCCTGAAATAGAAATATCCAGGTCAACATGATTTTACTGGTGAATTCTATTGAACATTTATTCTATACAACATTTTTTCTCAAAAATAGAAGAGAAAGGAATACTTCCTAACTTGCAAAGCACGGAGGTATAAATACCACATGTACTCGCTCATATGTGGGAGCTAAGAGAGAAAGGAAGGCAGGAAAGACCACAGTAGTGCATTGGACTTGCAGAGGGAGAGAACATTCCTTGGGCTACTAAGTGGAGGCGGGGAGAAGGGGGAGGGAGACGGAGGTTGGGGATAATTGGGTGGGGGACACAAGTTACAAATGCAGTTTGTGGTAATGGGTATGCTGCCAGTATGAATCTGGCCCTCACATCATGGGCATGAGAGGTGACCATGAATATTGTACCTCATGAATATTCATAACCAATAATAATAAAAAAAAGAGTCCTTGTATATTCATCTTTGGACACTGGAAAGCACAGGTGTTGCACAATTTCTGGGTCTTGGGTCACATCCATGCTAATGTCTGACAGATATTGCCAAGTTGGTCTCCATAAAAATTGTAATGAATATTTGAAATTATTTGTCCATATTTTTTCAACTGTATGAAACGGTTTCTTCAGCATTTTGAAATGAAATAATGGACAAAAAAAAAAAAAAGAATTATGCTGATGCCAAAATGAGACAAAGACACTGCAAGAAATGGTAAACACAACAAAACGTTAGCAAATTGAATCAAGGAATACATAAGGATACTACACAATAAAAGCCAGTTGGGTTTATCACAGGAATATAAGAGTAGTTCAATATTAAAAAATCACTCAGTGTAACCCACCATAATAATAATCTAAAGAAGACAAATCACATGATTATATCAATTGATGCAGAAAAGGCATTTTACAAGATCTGATATCCATTCATGCTTAAATGCTCTAAGCAAACTAGGAATAGAAGCAAACTTCCTCACCTAATAAAAGGCAGTGATAAAATCCCTATAGATAACATCATACATCATGGTGAAAGAGTGAGTGCCTTCCTCCTAAGACTAGGAAGAAGAGAGGAACATCCACTCTCGCCACTTCTGTTCAACATTGAATTGCAAACTCTAGCCAGAACAATGAAGCAAGAACAAGAAATAAAAAGCATACAGATTGGAATGGAAGAAATAAAACTGACTCTAAATGTAGTAACATAATTGCTCACATAGAAAATGTCAAGGAATACACAAAAGAACTCTTAGAACTAATAGGTATATTTTGTAAGATTTCATGATGTAAAATCAACACACAAAAATCATTTTCATTTCTAAATACTAGAATTGTACCATAGGAAAATGAAATTTTAAAAATTGTTACTTGTAATAGCTAAAAAAAACCCTGAAAATCTAACAAAATATGTATAGGATTATTACAAACATTGATGAAAGAGAGATAATCTAAATAAATGAAAACACATGCCATATTAATGGATTAGAAGACACAAAGTAAATATGTTCATTCTCTCCAAATTGTTCTAAACATTTACACAATTTCAAGCAAAAGCCCAATAGCATTTTTTGTAGCTATCAAGAAACTGATTCAAAATGCATATATTCATAAAGTCTTTGCCCAGTCCTACTTCCTGAAGTGTTTCCCTGTTTTCTTTTAGGAGTTTTATAGTTTCAGGACATTTATTTCTTTGATCCATTTTGAGTTGATTTTGGTACATGGTGAGAAGTACAAGTCTAGTTTCATTCTGCATATGGATGTCCAATTTTCCCAGCACCATTTACTGAAGAGGCAGTCTTTTCCCCAATGTATGTTCTTGGTGCCTTTGTCAAAGATCAGTTAGCTGTAGGCAAAAAGAAGCTAGAATAGCTAAAACAGTTGTAAAAGAGAAAAAAAGAAACTTGGAGGAATTACACTATCTGATTTTAAAACTTATTATAAAGGTACACTAATCAAGACTGTGTGGTGTTGACAAAAGGCAAGAATAAAAGTGGACAGATGCATAGATCAAGGGAGTAGGGTAGAGAGTGCACAAAAAGACCCATGCAATTATGCCCAACTGATTTTTGAAAATGGTACAAAAGCAATCAATGGAGAAATTATAGTTCTTTCAACAAATGATGTCGGAACAATTGTGCATACATATGCAAACATACGAACTTCAACATAATCCTTATGCCTAATAAAAAATTAACTAAAAATGAGTCATAATCTAAATGTAAAATGAAAAACAAAGTTTTTGAAGGAAATATAGGAGAAAATCTTCACTACCTAAGGTTAGGCAAAAAGTTCTTAGATATGACATCAAAATCATTATCCAATGCTATGTTTTTCAATAGACTTACAATGTGTGATGAAAAAAGTCTAATCTGAAATAGAGTAAAAGGTAATTTAAAAAGAAAAAAATCATGACTCATAAAATTTTAAAAGTTGATAAATTGGACTACATCAAAATTAAACTGGAGTGGCATTTTTGAAATAAGGCGTAGTAGGGAACTCCAGGGGCCCTTTCCACTCAAAAAATACTAAAAATTCCTGGCAAAAACTGTCATAGTCAAACTTATAAGAATTCTGTAAGATAGTCAAAGGTGTACAGCAACTGAATCACAGCTTAACCAGGAATAAAGGCTACTGAAACACAGTAGAAGACTTTTGCAGCATTTTAACTTACCTTTATCTTGTCCAGTCCCCAGCATAGTAACAGTCTTGAAGACAGCAGCCTGTGTTTTTGGTATAGGTTCTTGGTTCCAGAAGAAACAGAGCATACTTTGTTCCCAAGAAATTGTGTTCATCTCTTTATTCCTGGTTGGGGATATGCTGAAAGACTGATGCACAGAGCATGCCTTTGTTTTGCCTATCTTGGAACTCTCTCAGGTTGGAGAAGCTTCTATAAGAAGGACCTCCCTATAAAACACTAAAAGGCAAATGAACAAGCTGCTGACGTCTGGGGCAAAACAAACTAATAAACAAACAAAAAAAAATCCAAAAAATAGTTTGAGCAAACAATACATACACAGGTAAGAAAAGCTGAGGAAGAAGATACTTTGGGAAATAGGGGCAATTTTTTTTTTTTTTTTTTTTTTTTTTTTTTTGGCATTGGCTAGTACAGGGATCAAACCCTGGACCTTTGCATTTTTTTTTTAATTGGCAGCTGGCCAGTAAGGGGATCTGAACCATTGACCTTGATGTTATCAGCACCAAGTTCTAACCAACTGAGCTAACTGGCCATCCCCAAGCATACGTGCATTTAAAAGGTCCCACATATCTCAGGAAATGTAGAAATCCAAGTGCATACTCTGAACCAGAGGCATGCTCAGAAAGTACCAGATAATACCAAAAGCTTTCATCTCTGGGTGACCTTCAAGCTCAGAATAAGCAGGAAATAAAGGCTAAGGCAGAGTTTTAAATAGCCTGATTAAGTATTGAAGGAGTGCCACAACATACAGCCAATCTGCAAAGACCTTGAAAGTATTTTCTTTTCTTTCATTTCATTTTCTTGGCTCCAGGTGTTTAAGAAAATCTCTATCAAACCACTAGCTGACCACTAAGCTAAAGGAAAAAGACTTCAGAGACCGCACATGACAAAGAATACAATCTTTACAAAAAGAGTTTAGAAAAGTCACTAAATGAACAACTGAAACCCACAAAAACAAGCAAGAACAAATTTTGGGTGGTGGGGGGAGAATCTGATTTCCAGAGTTACCACATCACAATATTCATAATGTCCAGTTTTCAACAAAAAACTCTGAGGCATGTGAAGAAATAAGAAAGTATGGCCAATTCATAAGAAATAAGTTAACAGAAATTATCATAAGAAAATACAGACAATGGACTCATTAGACAAAGACATTAAATCAACTGTCCTAAATATGCTCAAAGAGCTAAGAAAAACCATGGGCAAATAACTACAGAAAACCAGGAGAATGATCTCTGAACAAATAGGGAAATTCAGTAAAGAGGAATTATGAACTGAAACTAAATGTATTTTTTGGAAGTAAATTGTAAATGAATGAAATGAAAAAATCTCTATAGAAGCTCAACAGGAGATTTACACAGACAGAAGAAAGAATCAGTGAATTTGAAGATGTTCAACTGAAATTATCCACCATGTGGAGCAGAAAGAAAAAAGAATAGATAAAAATGAACAAAAGCTAACACACTTGTAGGATAGCATCAAGTACACCAGCTCACACATACAGGAAGTCCCAAAGGAGGGAAGAGAGAGAAAGGGGCAGAGAGAATATTCGAAGAAATAAGCTCCAAAATTAGATTAAATAACATGAATGTACACATCCAAGAAGTGCAATGAATTCCAAGTAGTATAAACAGGAGACCACACCAAGACACATTATAATTCAATTGTCAAAAATCAAAAACAAAGAGAATCTTGAAAGCAACAGAAAAGAAGAGATTCATCATGTAAAAGTGATATCAGTAAGATTAATAGCCAGTTTCTCATCAGAAACCATGTAGGCCAGGGGGAGGGGGATAGTGAGAGGTTGGTTAATGGACACAAAATTACAGCTTAATAGGAAAAATGAGTTCTAGTGGGCTACAGTAGTGCTAGGTATCTATGATCAACTATAATTTATTGTATGCTCTCAAATGGCTAGAAGAGGGGAGCTCAAATGCTCTCATCACAAAGAAACAATAAATTTTCACAGTGATGAATTTGTTAACTACCCTAATTTGATCATTATGCATTGTATACATGTGTTAAAATATGACCCCATACCCCATAAATATGTACCATCAATACATTTCATTTAAAAAACAAATAAATTCCTTAAAACAAAAGAAAGAAAGAAACCATGTAGGCCAGAAGGCAACAGGATGTCATATTTAAAGTGCTGAAAAAAAACCCCAAAAAACTGTTAACCAAGAATTCCATATCTGGCAAAGCTATCCTTCAAAAATTAAGATGAAATTAAGACATTCCCAGATAAACAAAAGCTGAAATAATTCATTGCTAGTAGACATGCCCTACAATAAATACTAAAAGTAATCTGTTATTCATAAATAAAATAATGCTGGACAGTAATGTGAAGCCATGCAAAGAAATAAAGAACATGGGTAAAGGGAGCAACATAGAAAATATAAAAGCCAGTATTGCATTCTTAGTTTGTAACTCCTCTTTTTTTCCTATATGATTTAAAAGACAAATGAATAAAACCATAATTTACATAATAATCTACATTAAACAATAATTAAATATGTGTTAATGGGCTTGCAATATATAAAGATACAATTTTAAAAAATAACACAAGGAGAGGGATGGAAATATAAAGTAACAAAGTCATTGTATACTATCAAAGCTAAGATGGTATTAATTCAAACTGGATTGTTATGATGTAATTAAGATATTAATTGTAATCCTCGAGGTAATGACAAAGAAAATCACTAAAAAATAAACAAACGAAAATGAGAAAGGAGTTATATGGTACACTAGAACAAGTCAACTAAACATTGAAGAAGGGAGCAATCTAGGAATTGAGAAACAAAAAAAATGACATATATAAAACAAATAATGAAATGGTAAAAGTAAGTCCTTTCTTATCAATAAAAGACAGAGCTTAGCAGAATGGATGTTTTTTTAAAAGAAACATGATCCATCTGTACGCTGTCTACAAGAGACTGACTTGAGATCCAACAACACAAATAGGTTGAAAGTGAAAGAATGGAAAAATATATTCCATGCAAACAATAACAAAAATAGAGTGGGGGTAGCTATACCAGTATCAGAAAAAAAAATAGATTTTAAGTCAAAAACTGTTACACAAGACAAAGAAGGCCATTATATATTGAAAAAAGGCTCAAGGCATAAAAAAGATGTAACATTTATAAACATATACAGGCCTAACAATTGAGCCCCAAAATATATGAAGCAAGAACTGGAGGAATTGATAGGAGAAATAGACAATTCTATAATAATAGTTGGAGACTTCAATACCTCACTTTCAGTAATGGAGAGAACAACTCTACAGAAAATTAGTAAGGAAATAGAGCACTTGAACAACACTGTAAACCAAGTAGAACTAACAGACATATACAGAATACCCCTCCCAACAAGTGCACATGGGACAGTCTCCAGGATAGAAGATATGTTAAGCTATAAAATAAGTCTTGATAAAATTAAAAAAACTGAAATCATAAAAGCATATTCTCCAACCATAGTGAAATGGAACTAGAAATCAATAACAGATGGAAAACTGGAAAATCACAAATATGTGGAAATGAAATAGCAAACTCTTAAACAACCAATGGGTCGAAGAAGAAATCAAAAGAGAAATTAGAAAATACTTTAAGACAAACACAAAAACACAATATACAAAAAACTTTGGGATGCAGTGAAAGCAGTACTGAATGAAATTTCTAACTGTGAATTCCTACATTAAAAAAGAAGAAAGATCTCAAATAAATAACCTAATTTTACAACCTAAAGAACTAGAAAAAGAAGATGAAAGTAAATCCAAAGCAAACAGAAGGAAGGAAATAATAAAGATTAGAGCAAAAATAAATAAAATAGAAAATGAAAAATAATAGTCAACCAAACCATAAGTTGGTTCTTTGAAAAGATCAACAAAATTGACAAACCTTTAGCTACACTAATGAAGAAAAAAAGATAATTGAATCTAAAATTTAGAATAAAATTGGAAACACTAAAACTGACTGAACAGAAGTAAAAAGTATTATAAGAGAATATACCATGAACAATTGCATGCCTACAAATTAGATAACCTAGATGAAATAGACAAATTCCTAGAAAGACACACACTACGAAAAGTGACACAAAAAGAAATAGAAATTTGGAATAAATCTACAACAGGTACAGAAACTGAATTAATATTATAAAAACTATACACAAAAAAGTGCAAGACCGGAAGTATTCACTGGTGAGTTTTTCCATTTAAAAAAGAATTAACACCAATTCTTCTGGAATTCCTACAAAAACACAAAATAAGAAGAAACACTTACTAACTCATTCTATAACGTCAGCATTACCCTGATACTAAAGCCAAAGACATTACAAGAAAACTATATACCAATATCCTTTATGAATATAGATATAAAAACTCCCAGTAAAATACTAGAAACTGAACTTAGCAGCTTCTTAAAAGGATTATACGCCATGATCAAGTGATATTTAACTAGGAATTCAAAGGTGGTTCAACAAAAGAAAATCAGTCAATATAATACACCACATTAATAGAATAAAGGGGGAAAAACCATCTAATTATCTCAATAGATACAGAAAATGCATTTTTCAAACTCCAACACCCTTTCATGATAAAAACACTCAATAAACTAGCAATAGAAGGGAACTTTTTAACATGAAAAAGAACACGTATGAAAACTTCACAGCTAATATCATACTTTATGGTATAATATTGAAAGCTTTCTTCCCAAGATCAGGAACAAGACAAGTATGCCCACTTTTGCCATTTCTATTCAGTATTGTTCTGGAAGTTCTAGCTAGAGCAGTCACACAAGAAAAAGATATAAAATGCATCCAAATTAGAAAGAAAGAAATAAAACTATCTCTATATATAGAAGACATAATCTTATAAACAGGATTTTCTAAAGAATCCACAAAAACAAACTGAGCTAAGAAATAAATTCAGCAAAGTTGCAGGATACAAATAAACAAACAAATATTGGCTGTATATAATATACATTATATACTATCAATAAACGATCTGAAAAAGAAATTAAGAAAACAATTCCATTTATAATAGCATTAAAAAGAATAAAATGCCAAAGAAGAAACTTGTATGCTGAAACTTGTATACTGAAAATCACAAAACATAGCTGAAAGAAATTAAAGACCAAAATAAATGGAAACACAAGCCATATTCATGGGTTGGAATACTTAATATTGTTAATATGGCAATACTCATATACCGCAAATCAATCTGAAGGTTTAGTGCAATCCTTAACAATATCCTAAAGGCCCTTTTTGCAGAAATGGAAAAGTCAAAACTAAAATTCACATGGAGCTGCAAGGGACCCAGAATAACCAAAAATAATCTTGAAAAACAAGAACAAAGTTTAAGACCCATGCTACCCTATTTCAAAAGCTACTACTGCTACTTACTTCCCTTACTTACAAAACTTACTACTACTACCTACTGCAAAGCTACAGTAATTAAAAACATATGATACTAACATAAAGATAGACATAGAGATCAATGAAATAGAATTGAGAGTCCAGATAAATCCATATATCTATAGTCAACTGATTTCAGAAAGGTACCAAAAGCATTCAATGGGGGAAAATATAGTGTCTTCAACAACTGGAGCTTGGACAACTGGGTATCCACATGGAAAATAATGAATTTGATCCTTACCTCAAACCATATATAAAAATTTACTCTAAATGCATCAAAGAACTCAATGTAAGAGCTAGAACTATAAAACTCTTAAAAGAAAACATGAGGGTACATCTTCATGACTTTGGATTTGGCAATGGTTTTCACCTATGACACCAAAAGCACAAGCAACAATAAATAGCAAAAATAAAATGGACACCAACAAAATTTAAACTTTCTGTCCATCAAGTGACACTATCAGAGGAGTGAAAGACAACCCATGAAGTGATGGGAGAAAATGCTTCAAATCATATATCTGATAAAGATTTAGTGTCCAGAATATATCAAGAACTCTTACAACTCAACAACAAAACAAACAGAAAAAGCAATTTAAAAAGTGAACCAAAAAGACTACAGTGGTGCCTTGGACTTGCAGAGGGAGAGAACATATCTAGGTTTGTGGGGGCGGGGGGTGGGGCATGTTGACAGTACTGAGCTGATCATCACATCTTGGCACAGGTGTTGACAGTCAGCTTTGTACCCCATGAATATGCATAGTCAATAAAACTTAATAATAATAATTTTTTAATTTAAAAAAAACTTGACATTTCTCCAAATCAGATATACAATACACATATGGCCAACAAACCAATGAAATGATGCTCAATGTTATTAGGAAAATGCAAATCAAAAGAACCATGAGAAATTACTTCATACACACTAGGGTAGCCATAATCAAAAAATGGAAATAACAAGTGTTAATGAGGATATGAAGTTAAAACTCTCATATATTTCTGGTGGAAATGTGAAATGGTGAAGTTAATGTTTAAAACAGTTTGGTGGTTCCTCAAGTTAAACATAGAATGGCCCAGCAATTCCATTCCTAGTTATAAACTCAAAAAAATTGAAAACAGATTATCAAACAAAAACCTATACATGAATGCTCCTAGCAGTACCATTCACAATAGTCAAAAGGTGGAAACACAAATTTCCATCAATGCATGAATAGGTAAACAAAACATGGTATACCCATTCAATGGAATATTATTCCACCATAAAAGGGAATGAAGTGCTAATACATGCTACCACATGGACAGACACTGAAAATATTCTTAAGTGAAAAAAGTCAGACACAAAGGACAACATATTGTGTAATTCCATTTATATGAAATATCCCAAACTGGCAAATCCATAGAGGTAAAAAGCAGATTAGTGGCTGCCCTGTGCTAGGGGGAGGGTGCAATGGATTTCTATTGGGGTTATGAAAAAGTGCCAGAACTAGACAGTGGTAACAGTTACACAGTATCCTGAATGTACTTAATGTCACTAAATTATATACTTTAAAATGCTTAAAATAGTAAATTTTATGTTATGGGTATTTTACCACAATAAACAAAATTAAGCAACTTTATTACTGCTAAAGACACTGCTAAAAAATGGAAAAGACAAGTTACAGACTACAGAAAATGTTTGCAACCACGTATCCAACAAAGGACTTTTATGTAGAATGTGTAGAGAACTCTCAACACTTAATATTTAGAAATTAAGGAACCCAGTTGAAAAAATGGCAAAGGATTTGAGCAGACACTTCACCAAAGAGGAAAAAAAAGATGGCAGATAAGCACATGAAAAGATGTCCAACATCATTAACCATAAAAGAAATGCAAATTGTAACAACCATGAGATACCACCACACACTTATTAGAATGGCTCAATGAAAATTATTGACAATACCAAATGCTGACAAGGATGGTGAACAAGGGAAAGTTATATATTGCTGGTAGGAATGCTTTAGCATATATGGTATAGCAACTCTGGAAAACAGTCTGGTAGTTTCTCATAAAGTTAAAACATGCACCTATGTTTGACTTGGCAGTCCAATTCCTGGGTATTTACACAAGAGAAATGAAAATGTGTGTTCACACACAGACCTTTACCTGAATGTTTACAGCAGCTTTATTTATAATTGCCAAAAGTTGGAAACAACCCAAATGTCTCTAAGTGGGCAAATGGTAGAACAAACTGTGGTAGGTACAACTACACAATGTAATACTACTCAGCCATAAAAGGACCAAGAAACTGACAAACACAACTTGTATGAATCTCAAAGGATTGTGCTGAATGAAATAAGGCAATCTCAAAAGATTATACACATTATGATTCCATGTATATGACATTCTAAAAAAGGTAAAACTATAGGGATAGAAAACAGATCAGTGGTTTCCAGTGGTTAAGGGTGAAGGGAAGGTGTGACTATAAAAGGATAGACCAAGGGAATTTTGGGAGGGTGATGAAATTGTTCTGCATCGTGATTGTAGTGATGGCTACATGAATGTATACCTGTGTTAAAACTCATAGAACTATACATCTGTACACCAAAAAAGTCAATATTACTGTATGACAATTAAAAAATGAATTTAATTAAATTAAGGAAAAAACAAAAAGGAAAAAGAAAACAGAAGGCCTGTGCCTGGAATATTCAGTGTCAAGAAATCAATTTCACTCAGGAAATCAATAAGAACCTATAGCATAATCTGAAATACAGGAATATTTCAAAATGTTCATGGAAAACTAAAATTAAAGATAATATGAGTGTTTTCAGAAACTCTTTGAATACCCCTTCTACATGCTATAGACCTTTTTTTAAAATTTTACTTCTCAAAATACATTGTAGTTAATTTTCATGCCCCTTTACTCATTCCTCTCTGCCCCCTCCCTATCACCCCCCCATCGTATCTGTTCACTTGACTTAAATAGTTCAAGGAATTTTTGTGGTTATTCTGTCTTCTTCCCCCCCACCACCCTTTTTTTGTTTGTGTGTTTATTTATTTATTTTTAGTTCCCACCAATAAGTGAGAACATGTGGTATTTCTCTTTCTGTGCCTGACTTATTTCACTTAATATAATTTTCTCTAAGTCCATCCATGTTGATGGACATTTGGGCTCGTTCCAACTCTTGGCTATTGTAAATAGAGCTGCAATAAACATTGGAGTACAGGAATCCCTTTGGCGTGATGATTTCCATTCCTCTGGGTATATTCCCAGCAGTGGAATCGTTGGGTCATGTCGTAAATCTATCTGCAATTTTTTAAGGAACCTCCATATCATTTTCCATAAAGCCTGCACCATTTTGCAGCCCCACCAACAGTGAAGGAGAGTTACTTTTTCTCCACTTATCATTCACAGTCTTTTGGATATTAGCCATCCTAACTGGAGTAAGATGGTATCTCAAAGTGGTCTTGATTTGCATTTCCCACATGCTGAGTGAGGTTGAGCATTTTTTCAAGTGTCTGTTGGCCATTCGTATATCTTCCTTTGAGAAATGCCTATTCAGCTCCTTTGCCCATTTTTTAATTGGGTTATTTGTCTTTTGGCTGTAAAGTTGTTTGAGTTCCCTGTATATTCTGGATATTAATTCTTTGTCAGATGTATATTTTGCAAATATTTTCTCCCACTCTGTTGGTTGTCTTTTAGCTCTGTTAATTGTTTCTTTTGCTGTGCAGAAGCTTTTTAGTTTGATATAATCCCATTTGTTTATTTTTCCTATAGTTGTCTGTGCTTTTTGGTTCCTATTCATGAAGTCTGTACCCACTCCTACTTCCTGGAGTGTTTCCCCTATGTTTAAAATCAAGTAAAGGAAGAATGGAAGACAAATGAAAGAGGATGAATTGATTAACCTAAAGGGTAAGAAAAATATCTTTAAAAGGAAGGCTGAGATCATAGAAGTCATGCTAGATATACATGAGTGGACAAACGAGACATTTCTAAAAGGAAAAGTATATGCACCCAGGTCTAACCAGTGAGTCCATAGTTGAGGAGAGACAAATCTTTGTTCTTCAAAGGCATAGTGGCTTCCTTCCATTTCCTTCACCTGGGAGAGTGAACTGGTTCTAAAGGACTGAGCCAGCTTAAGGAAAAACCTGGAAGATGTTATCAACTTCCAGGGTTGGTATGAAACACCCCAGTTGAGCCTGAGAGGTTCCTTAAAAACACTTCCTGGCCCAGTAAGCTCTATTGTCACATTAAAAAACAAACAAACAAACTACTCCCTTTTACAAGCCAATACACTTTTTTTTTAAAGTGTCAGCAGGGTTTCCTCTACTATTACCTACCAGCTCTTACGTGTTCAAGCTCACCCTTCATCCATAGTTATGCAAGCTCAGTGGTTTCTGTGAGTTCTGTTATTCCTTTGAGTGTAAGTTACTTTCAATAAATCATGTGGCTACAACGTGTGTTGCTAGTGCTGGAAGTCACATCATTGAAGAGAAGGGCAGTTGTAGAAAGCTATTTCACAAAATTTGGACTAACTTGAGAGAAAAAGACAAGATCAGCATCAAATATTCTGAGAATTACTGGATAAGTTTCAGGATGACACAGCTTTTGCAGACAGCAAGAAGTAATGTATCCTAAAGAAATACACGAGCAATAAATTATGGGACTAGGCTCTAAAGAGAGGCATGACAAAGATGAACTGTATTAAAGGGGATTCAGCCAGGGCAACAATGGAGTCAGGTCCTTAGTTAAATGTTGCATGGATGGGAAAATATCTCCTGAGTGGGACTTAGCAATTTAGGGAGATGAAGGCAGACAAGATTTCTCTGCACGGTGGATGCTTTTGAAAGACTCACAACTTCTGTTTCATATCTCTCACTAAGGAAGACCCTACAAGACAGAACCTAGGAAGATGTTTTTTAAAATATCTAAGATTGAAAGCAGTGAGAAAGCAAAAGGAAGGAAGGCACTCAGACCCAGCACACAGAGAAAGGGAAAAGGAGAAAATTCAACTGTTCAAAATTTAGCTGAACCTTTCTGGGGGGCTAGAGAAGGTGGTACAACACTTGAAGCATACTCCGCTACTGCAGAAAAACATAAAGCATTTCAAAACCTAGAACCTTCAAAATCTTAGGTAAAAATGGACTGTAATTAACATCATTATGGGAATTTTTTTTTTTCCTTTTTGTCTTTTTTCGTGACCGGCAACGGATCGCAACCCTCAGTGTCGCGCCCGTACCGGGCCGGGACCGGCCACGGGATCGCAACCCTCGGTGTTGCTCCCGCACCTCGCTCAGCCAGTGAGCGGCCGGTCTGTATGTGGGATCTGAACCCTCGGCGGGAGCGCCGCCCCACTTCCCCAGCGGCGCACTGTAGCAGTGTGCCACCGGGCCGGCCCGAGAATTTTTTTTTAAACTGGGTTTTCATTTATCCCCTTCTGGCCTTTGCACCTCAGTTGGCATACTTTTACATATATTATATATCCCATTCTACACTGGTATTACTTCATTTAAACCATCAATTATCTTTTTAAAGGTTTTAAATCATAATTTTTAAAAAAAATCACAAAAACTCTTGTACATTTATCCATCTAGTTACCTTTCTGGCACTCTTCATTTTTTGTGTGTAGACCCATATTCCCATCTGGCATCTTTTTTTTTTTTTTTTTCGGCCTAAAGGAAATCCTTTAACATTTTTTGTAGTGTCAGTTCTAGGTTGATATCGATTGATGGATTTTCTTTTTCCCTCATTATGGGTTGTATTTTCCTGCTTCTTTGCACACCTGGTAATTTTCGATTGGATGCCAGACAGACATTGTGAATTTTATCTTGTTGGGTGCTGTATATTTCTGTATTCCTATAAATATTCTCGAACTTTGTTCTGGAACACTGTGTAAATTGCTTGGAAACAATTTTAACCTTTTGGGTCTTGTTTTTATGATTTGTTGGACAGGCCCAGAGTAATGTTTAGTCTAGGGCTAGTTCTTCCCCACTATTGAGGCAAGACCCTTCTGAGTAGTCTACCCAATGCCCTGTGAATTATGAGGCTTTCCAGTCCGGCTGGTTAGGAACAGGCACTATCTTGGCCCTGTGTGAGCACCAAGCATTGTTATTTCGAATCCTTTTGGGTGGTTCATTTCCTGGCCTTGGTTATTTCCCTATATGAGGAATCTGATCTGTAATCTACTGAATATCAGGGAAGATCCTCTGCAGATCTTCAGGGTCCTCTCTCTCTCTCTCTCTCTCTCTCTCTCTGGTAAAATATATTGTTTAGCCTGGCTGGACATAATTTTTTGAGGGAAAATAGAACAGGTTTTAAGGTTTGAAAGCCTTGGGGTTTTAATCCTTGTGTTTGTTCATAAAACATGTATTTATTGAGTATCTGCTATGTGTCACAAACTGAAGATGGAGTGGTAAAGACAGAGATGAAAAATACTTGCCCTCATGCCTCAAGTAGCTTATGTTTTGGAGGAGTACACAGAAAATGTTAATAAGTAGGACAGATGAGTAAAATATGTGATGAATTAGATCACAGTAAGTGCTAAATAGAAGTAAGGAATTGGAGGAGAGTGGTTGCATTTAAGATAGTGGGGAGAGGGAAGGCCTCACCTAATAAGTGACATGAGCAAAGATCGGGAGGAAATTAGAAAGCAAGCCATGCAGATATCTGAGAAAGAACAGTAAGTACAAGGCACTGAGGGGAGACCTAAGGTGTTTGGAGAACAGCAAGGTGGCCTGTATGGCTGGAGAGAGGTGAGCAAGGGGAGGAGCAGTCTGAGATGAGGGCAGGAAGGTAACAGGGAACCAGATCATGCAGGCCCTGAACTGGAGAGAGGCCTTTGTCTTTACTCTCAGAGAGATGGAAAACCACTGGAGGGCTTAAGCAGAGAAGTGACACAACATCACTTTAGTTTTAACAAGATCACTTTGGCTACTGTGCAAAAAACAAACTCTGGCAGTGAGGTGAGGGCCAGACAGAGAAAGCATACAGACCAGTTAAGAGGCTGTTGTAATAATTCAGAAGAGAAATGATGGTGGCTTTGACTACAGTCATAGCAACAGAAGAGGTAAGAAGCAATTGGATTATGAATATCTTTTGAAGGTAGAGCCAATGGGATTTGCTGATGATCCATTTTTTTTTTTTCCTTTTTGTCTTTTTTTCGTGTCCGGCAACGGATCACAACCCTCAGTGTTGCGCCTGTACCAGACCGGGACCGGCAACGGGATCGCAAACCGCGGTGCTGCGCCCACACCTCACTCAGCCAGTGAGCGGGAACCAGTCTGTATGTGGGATCCGAACCCTCGGCGGGAGCGCCGCTGCGCTCTCAAGGGGCGCACTGCAGCAGTGCGCCACCGGGCCGGCCCTGATGATCCATTTTTTAAGGTTATAAGGGAAAGACAGAAATCAGGATCACTCCAAGGCATTAAGGGCTTGAGCAACTAAAATAATAATAATAATAATAATAATAATAATAATAATAATAATAATAAATAATAATAATAATAAAATGGAGTTGCTATTACTGAGATAGATAGAGAAAACTAGGAAAACCAGTTTTTAGAGGAGTAGATCAGGAGCTCTGGACATGTGAAGTTTGAGCTGTCAACTAGACATCCAAGTAGACGTATCTAGTAGATGGTTGGATATATGAGTGTAGAGTTCCATAGAGAGGTCCGGGCTGAAGATATAAATGTAGGAGATGTCAGCATGAATGATTGCACTTACAAAAGAGAAGAGGTCTCAGGACTGAGCCCTGTGGAATTCCAATGTTTAGGGGTCAGGAAGACAAGGTAGAAATTAGCAAAACCATTTGAAAAAGGATAATCAGAGAGGTAGAATGTGGTGTCCTGTAAGCCAAGTGAAGAGAGAGTTCAAAGAGGAGACAGCAACAAATTTGGTCAAATGCTGCTGATAGGTCAAATAAGATAACTAAGAATTGATCACGGGTATTGAGGAGGTCACTGATGATTTTGATAAATGCAGTTTCAATGAAGGAAGAGGGTGAAAGACTGATTGGAGTGGGTTCATGAGAGAATGGGAAGGCAGGAGTTGGAAACAGGGAATATAGATAACCCTTCCAAGGAGGACGGTATTACATACTGTCCTATTCCAAGGAGACAGGACAGTACATAGAGGGAGGCAGTACACATGGAGAGAGAGGTTTTGCTTTGATGTTTTTAGGACAGGAGAAATGTTTGAATATGGAAAAGCTCCATTAAGGAAAGATAGGAGAGAAATGACATAGGAGAGAGAGTGAAGAACTGCTGAATTGATGTCCTTGAATAGGGGAGAGGGCATTGGCTGTAGTGTACAAGGAGTAACACAGTAACAGGAAAGAATGCATGATATAGCAGGCCAGTTGGTGGGTACATATAATGATATGAGCATATGAAAAATCTCTTCTTACTCCCCCTTTTATTTAATTGAAATGTAACTGATTATATATATTTGTGGGGTATGAAGTTGAATGTCAATACCTTTGTACAATGTGTGATGATCAAATCAGGATAATTAGCATATTCATCATCATAAAACATAATGTTTTTGGGTTGATGACATTTGATCTCCTCTCATCTATTCATTTGATAACATGCAGTAAATTAATGTTAATTATAGGTGCCTAGCTTGCCTGTACATCCATAGAACTTATTTTTCCTAATTAGCTGTAATTTTGTGTCCATTTCTTGCTATCCCCCTCCCCTCCCCCCTTTTCACCTCCAGTCACCACAGTACTGTTCCCTCCTTCTGAAAGTTCAATGTATTATTATGATTGTTCTTTATTATTTATTTACTGTTATTTTCTTTTTTTAGCTCCCACTTATGTGTGTGAAGACATGCAGTATTTCTCTTTCTGTGCCTGCCTTATTTCACTTAACATAGTTTTACCCAAACCCATCCATGCTGCTGCAAATGGCAGCATTTCATTCTTTTTTATGGCTGAGTACTATTCCATTGTGTATATATACCACTGTTCCTTATCCTGTTGTCCACTGATGGACATTTAAGTTGGTTCCATATCTTGGCTATTGTAAACAGAGCTGTGATGAACATGGGAGTGCAGGTATCCCTTCAACATGATGATTTCTATTCCATTGGGTATACACCCAGTAGTGGTATTGCTGGATCATATGGTAGCTCTATCCGTAGTGTGAGAAACCTCCATACTGTTTTCCATAATGCCTGCACCTTTATAGTCCCACCAACAGTGTAGGAGGGTTCCACTTTCTCCACATCCTCACCAGCATTTGTTATTCCTGTCTTTTTGATAATAGCCAGTCTCACTGGGGTGAGATGATATCTCAATGTGGTTTTGATTTGCATTTCCCTGATGAATAGTGATGTTGAGCATTTTTTCATGAACCTGTTGGCCATTTGTATGTCTTCTTTTGAGAAAAGTCTATTTAGCTTCTTTGCCTATTTTTTACCTGAGTTACCTGTTTTTTGCTGTTAAGTTGTGTGAGTTCCTTGTGTATTCTCGATATTAATCCTTGATCAAATGCATAGTTTTCAAATATTTTCTCCCATTCTGTAGGTTGTCTTTTCACTCTGTTGATTGTTTCCTTTGCTGTGCAGAAGCTTTTTAGTTTGATATAATCCCATTTATTTATTTCTTCTTTTGTTGCCTGTGCTTTTGAGGTCTTATTCATAGTCTTTGCCCAGTGCTGCATTCTGAAGTATTTCCCCTGTGTTTTATCCTTGGAGTTTTATAATTTCAGGTCTTATATTTAAGTCTTTAATCCATTTGGAGTTGATTTTGGTATATGGCAATAGGTACAGGTCTAGTTTCATTCTTCTACATATGGATGTCCAATTTTCCCAGCACCATTTACCAAAGAAGCAATCCTTTCCCCAGTGTATGTTCTTGGTGCCTTTGTCAAAGATCAGTTGGCCGTAAGTATGTGGATTGATATCTGGATTCTGTATTCTGTTCTATTGCTCCAAGTGTCTGTTTTTAGGCCAGTACCATGCTGTTTTGGTTAGTATAGCTTTGTAGTATAATTTGAAGTCAGGTATTACAATACCTATGGCTTTATTCTTTTTGCTCAGGATTGCTTTGGCTATTTGGGTCTTTTGTGGTTCCATATGAATTTTAGTATTGTTTTTTCTACTTCTGTGAGGAATGCCATTGGTATTTTGATGGGGATTACATTGAATCAGTAGATCACTTTGGGTAGTATGGACATTTTCACAACATTAATTCTTCCAATCCTTGATCATGGAATGTCTTTCCACCTTTTTTGTGTCCTCTTTAACTTCTTTCAGCAGTGTTTTGCAGTTTTCATTGTAGAGATTTTTCACCTCCTTGGTTAAATGGATTCCTAGATATTTTATTTTTTTGGTGACTATTGGAAACGGAGTAGCTTTCTTGATTTCTTTTTATGCTAGTTTATTGTTGGAGTATAAAAACACTACTGATTTTTGCATGTTGATTTTGTATCCTGCAATTTACTGAATTTGTTTATCATAAGAGTTTTGTGGAGGAGACTTTAGGTTTTTCTATAATTAGGATCATGTCATCTGCAAACAGGGATAATTTAACTTTGTCTTTTGCAGTAAAAAATCTCTTCTGAGTACCTCTATTTTCTCAGTGAAATAGCAAGCAAGACCATCATTTGAGAGTGAGCATGGGAAAGGAGTTTTGGGAGTTTGTGGGGAAAGGAGAAGCTATAAAATAGTATTCTAGGAGAGTGGGAGAGTGAATGGGGTAGGGAAATGTTTTATGATTGGCAGAAGCAGTAAAGACCCACCTGAAGTTCGTTGCTATGAGTATAAAGTGAGATAATTTCCCACGGTTCTGTGTTTTTCACTAACTCCATGTTCATCCAGGTTTCAGGCTTCTTCATAAAATTAATGCATAGTTATTAACTGTTTCTGGAAGCAAAAAAATCTACATTGCACCTCCCGTAAGACCAGCAGAATACTCCCAATGAGAAATGGTACTATGAAAGTGACCTCATGAAGGAGGAAATCTTAATAGGCTGTTAATTTTCTTTCCCAAATGGGAGAGCAATATCCCTGGTTGGTCATATGCTTAATGGTTGAGAACAAAAAGCCAGTGAAAGTTGAAGGGACACAATCCCCCCACCCTTCATGGCTCCATAGGAAGAGATTTCTTAATCACTCCTGGCCTCTTTCCTCACCTCTTATTCATTGCTCCCCACTGGAGAAGTGACTTAATTAATTGGTGATGAATGAATAGCCTGGGTATCTCTGCTTTGGCTTTCACCTCTCTCCTCTTTGGGATTTGCCTGCCTATGTTGGAGGCTGCTTTCTGCTTGCCCCATTTTCCCAAAAGCTTTGTGGGGCAGGCTATGCCTCATGGAGTAGACCTGAAATTTTGTGGGTAATAGTTTCAATCAAGGGGGAGGTGGTAGGTAGCATTGGTTAGGTCCTCAAACCCAAGCTACATTCCCCCAACAGCTTTATGTGTAGTAAAGCTGATTATTTTGATTTCCATTTGCCTGACCCCTGGTTCTATCTCTCAGTTCGTTCTAACCTCATATAGGAAGCTTAGAAACAGTTATTAGTTCCCTCAAACTCCAACAGAAGTGTTTACAGTATTCAAAATAAAGCTGATTATTTAAAAATTATATTAAGTAGGGCCGGCCCGGTGGCGCACTGCTACAGTGCGCCGCTTGGGAGCGTGGCGGCACTCCCGCCGAGGGTTCGGATCCCACATACAG
>NW_007727227.1:185571-185973 GCF_000696425.1 Galeopterus variegatus
TCCCGTTGCCGGTCCCGGTCTGGTACGGGCGCGACACTGAGGGTTGCGATCCATTGCCAGTCACGAAAAAAGACAAAAAGGAAAAAAATATATATATTAAGTAAAATAAGTCAGGCATAGAAAGAGAAATACCACATGTTCTCACTAATTTGTGGGAGCTAAAAACAAATAAATGAGCAAATATACAGACAAACGGTTGGGGAGGTGGGGAAGAAGATACAACAATCACAATGATTCCTTGAACTTGTTAAGACAAGTGAACAGATATGATGTTGATGGGTGGGAGTGGGGAGAGAGAGGAAGGAAAGAGGAATGGGTGAAGGGACATGAAAATCAACTACATTGCTCAGCATTGCTTTGGCTATGCGAGGTCTTTTGTTATTCCATACAAATGTCTGGAGA
>NW_007727227.1:186675-248177 GCF_000696425.1 Galeopterus variegatus
AAAGGACATTCTTGGGGGGGAGGGGAGAGAGGGAGGAGGGAGGGAGGTGTCGGTGATGGGCCATAATAATCATATACATTGTATATTGACAAAATAAAAATTTAATGAAAAAAAAATAATAAAATAAAATAAATGCATCTGTAATAAAAAAAGAAAAGAAAATCAACTACATTGTATATTGATAAATAAAAATAAAAATAAATTAATCTAAAAAAGAAATACAGTAATATTTCAATGTCAAGTAAATAAATAAATAAATAGATTTTAGGTACAATCACTCTGAAAAAAAAACTGATTATTTAAGGTAATGGGAAATAAAGAGAACCATATATTGTAAAACTATATAACCATATGATAAAAATAGAAAATTATAAATCAGCCTGAAACACAGTAGGTGCTCAGTAAATATATGCTGAACAGATTTTCTAAAGAGGTAGGGACAGACGTCCAACCAGCCCAGGATTTGCTCCAAGCCTCATTTTTGGCTATGAATGAAAATTTTGGGGTATGTTTTCACTTCATTGCTAAAATTTTCATTGCAAATAAAAATTACAAAGGATCTTCCCAGAAACCCACTTCCTAAAATAGGACAGAGTCTATGTAAATATATAATTAGCTATACCCCCACAAAGGGCCCTAATGATAATAGGGAGGCTAGTTCTGGTGAGAATCCTAGCAGGACCTACCATGTATTCAGTGCTTACCTTGTGCCAAGTGCTGTTTTCAGTGTTTCACAAGCATTATCTCATTTAATCCCCACAATGACTATATGAGGCAGGTTTTACTATTATCTCTATTTTAGAGATGAAGGAACTCGGGCAAAGTTAATTAACTTGACTAATATCATGAAGCCTAGTTAAGATGGCAGAGCAGGAATTCAAATCCAGGAAGTCTGATTCCAGAGCCTTCCTTCTTAACCATTAAATTATACTGCCCAATAGTCAGGAACTGAGCAGGCAATACATGCTTCCTACTTACAGCAAGAGCACGAAAGTACATGGAGGATTTACTGAAATCTGTAGAAACAAGCCCTGGTTTTTGATGGAATTTATAATCTACTCTAAGCAACAGAAATATACATTCCATGGATAATGAGACTCTGTATATATATTTTCTCGCACACACTCTATATTTCCTTGTGGGATAGGCCCAGAAAGAAAAATTCTTGACATGGATTTAAGGAGACTGTGACCTCTGACCTTTAGTCAATAAAGTGAATCCTAATCTTCCTAATTTATAAATCATCAGCGACTGAGAGGGCAAATCCTACTCTTACGGTTTCGGTCAGTTAAAAGTGAGGCATACTATTCTGTATCTGGAAAAACATGTTGACACAGGAATCCTGCTAAGGCTGCTGGGCCCATGGCCAGATGCTCCCAGAAGACAAGCTCCTTCTGGTCTGGAGTGGGTACTACTCTTTGTACTTTCAGCAGAAAATGGAAGCAGCCTTACTCTTAAGACTCTAGACACTGCACACAGAGGTGGCATCACCATACACATTTTTAACACTCCATTGATATTTTATGGCTGCACAAAGAAGGCGGAAAGGAAGGAAGAGAGAAGAGGAGGAAACTAGTAATTGCTGAATTCCAGCACTGTGCTAGGCGTTTACTTTTATGCTCTCTCATTTCATGAAGTAAGTTTTATCTCCAATTTGCAGATAAAAGAATTAAGGTTGAAAGCTGTTCATTGATTTGTGCAGGGTCACACAGCCACCACGTAGCAGAGACATGAATAACATCTGCATTTATCTGTTTCAAAGCCTGTATGTCCTCAACACTGTCCTCTCATAGGAGCCTGAGACCTCAATTGATCCAATCCCCTTATTTTAAAAATGCAGAAATTGAGGCCCAAGGAGAGAATAACCTAGCCCAAGGTCGCAGGTTTCACCAACTTTCCTGTGGGTATTCTGTAGGAAGCAGAGTGAGGACTTTGCCAATCCCTGCACAGCCCTAAGCAGTAAGAAATTTTGCTGTCCCCTTCAGAGGGCATACATCAACCTCCTTGGCCACTGTGGCACAATGGAAACAACACTAAGTATCTGGATGCCCTTTAGAAATAGTTTTTCACAGCATAATGATGAACACTTTCCATGTATGACTCACGGGCTGGTATTATTTTCTCATTTTCTGAAAAGACACCTTGTGGCTTGAATCAAATTTTAACTAGAGAATCCTATTTAAACTGAATTCCAAGCTGTGGGCAGCTCTGAAAGACCAGGGCATGAAAGTCTAAGCCGGTCTTTGTTCCCAGACTAGGAGGGACAGGAATGAAAATGGAGAAGTGTCCCTTCTCATTTCTCACTTCACTTCGAGTCAAGCTGTTTCTTACAAATGGTTGGCATGGGCCTTGCTGGCATATTCCTTGGAATTTGTGGAACTCTCTAGAAATGGATCTAGAGCAAAGATTTTGTGAATCTAGGCCATGATATATTTAGGCCCCTGGTGGGGACCAGGCTGGGTCCCAGCCTTTATCAGTATACATGGCTCCCTATAGAAATCAATAGTTATTTGGGCGACCAAGATTCAATAGTGATCTGGGGACCAAGCAGATACCACAGTTACCATTACATTTAATATTAAGTGGAAATATGGACTTCACAGTCAGTCGGTGACTTAAAGTACATTTATTGAGTGCCCACTTAGTGCCAGGATCAGTGGTCAGAGGCTCAGATTACATAACAGTGAATATCACAGATGTGTCCCTATCTTCATGAAACCTCCTATGTGGCATGTTCATCAACAGTAAGACAACTGAGAAGCCCCCTACTTGGCAGGATAATGGAATTGAAGTCAATGTAGACCATAACAGAGAGAAAAAATGCTGTGCAGAGAAAATGAGGTCATATAACAAGAGCAAGGACTTGATTCGGTGAGCTAGGGGTCAGTCCAGGAAGGCCTCAGAAGAGGAAGTAGCTACTGGAGGCAACTTTGGCAGGCTAGGAGAAAGGTCCTAAAGAGAAACTTGTTAAGAGATGCTTGCAGGAGACTTGGAAGGACACAGCCATGGAGTTGAGTTTAGCTGCCTGTCTAATGAGCAGCCTTGGACTGAAACTCAAGAGTTGTGGCTGGGGCTGGCCTAAGAAGAAAGGATGGAGAGTTCTCCAAATTAGGAGCAAGAAACATCCCATTCGTATGGTGGGAGAAGTGGAGCTAGGTGAGTAGAACAGAAGATCTGTGGTCAGAACCTAATCAGTGAGACCTGAGCTAACTTGAGAGATGTCGGGAGATACATTTGTAACTTGTTTTAATGGATTTCCTCTGTTATCTCATCCCTCTGGCTCAGAAGAGTAAAGAGGATTGTCCTCCTTGTAGTCTCATGAGGAAGAAAGAGGCTAGTCCTGGAGAGAAAAAGGAAGAGGCCAAAGTCCAAAACTATGTGGTCTTTTGGGGAGGAACCCCTGTGCTCTTAAATGATGGCAGGAGAACTCCAGCTGCAGGACACCCCGGGTGTAGGCAATCTAAGTAGATCTACAAGACATTTTTAAAACCTCTTCTGGGGCAGTACTAGCTCTGTCGAGAATCACTGCTCTGGAATAACCTCAGTTCACACATGGACAAATTGGATCCCAGAGCAAGGAAGGACCAAGTCATGCTGCCTTTCTTTTTCTGGGTCATTACAGCCTATCAGTGGAGTCCACTTAGAGTTTCCAGTCAGAAATGTTCTGGAACTCCAGCCCTAGTAACCAGGAAGCTCGTGCTCTCTTTGGCCACTCTAGCTACCATATAGCCCAGTGATTAAAAGCACTGGGTTTGGAGTTAAAACGTTTGAATTTCGGCTCTGCCACTCAGCAGCTGTGCGACCCTGTGCCAGGTACTTAACCTCCCTCTCTCTCTGTTTTTTCATACATAAATTAGAGATAAGATAATTCTTACTCCATAGAACTAGAATAAAGTATGAAAGAGACCTGATACATCATGAGACTCAATAAATGATAGTTATTACTATCAGTGTTTCTGACACACCACCAACTGCTTTCAACACCCTGTTATTGCAGTTGTCACTGTTCCATTGATGCTGTCACTGTCATCACAATTGCTACAGGATTCCCGAGGGGAAGCATCTCTCCCCTTCAGTGAGTAACACTCTTTTGACCAGCCTAATGGGATCTATTTTGATGTGCATACCATCCTTTATTAGGAAAGGTACTCTGACTATATTTTTGTTTTGTTCTCTCCTTTGCTGTGCAATAAGGTCTGAAAGATGAGGCCAGAGAGCATGCGAAGGTCACCATCTAGTACCCTGTCAAGTGCGTTTCCCAGTGCCTCCCAACCGGTGACACAGGAAGGAGCTCAGGGACCTCAGTTCTCTCCTACTTTCAAGTAAGTTCCTGTCAACCACTGATGTTGGAACTGCCTTTGTCTCCCCTTCTTTGTTCGTATTTTTAATCCTGCTATGCTGAGAGCCTTCACCATCTTTCCCAGGAGGCCTATGTATCCTTATGCAAATAAGACTCCTGGTGGCCCTACCCTTCTTATCACAAAGTTCTCCAAATAGAAAATTAGATTTGACCCCCATTGTGACCTTTGTCTCAGTCATTTGGATAAACTCTAATGGTTCTTTTCAACAATAATGAACCTCTGATTTGGGGCTTAGCCAACCTGCAAGCCTGCCAGGCTCACTCTCACCAGTCTGGAGTCTCCAAACAATGGGGGTTGGGAGCGGTACCCTTAGATATATGTAGGGACCCTGACCCTTGGCAAACAACTGACTCCCACAAGCAAGTATGGCTCTCACACAGCTGTGGAGACACCTGAACACACACTCATTTCTCCTCTAACCCTTTCAGCCCCTCATGTGAAAGCACATTTCCCCAACAACTAATATAAACAAAGGGTCCTGGGAAGCGTTTATATAGAGTATGAGGGGGGTGGGGGGGGGATTATGTCTCATCCTTTCCAATTTGTGCTGAGGTTAGACACCTGAGTGAATTTTATATCCATCCATATGATACCCCCTAAGGGCCAAATAGATTAAAAACGTTTTTTTTCCAATATGATTTCTCAAGTTTCTTTTTCACAACTCTAAGAATATCACACTGCTAGTAACCCTCAGGGTATCTGCCAGCTTCCTGCTGGGGGCTGTTCTGTGATGTTTCATTCACAGCAAAGCAGGGGGGTGGGGGAGGAAACACACACACACACAACCCAGCATAAAGCCATAGTTCTCATGCTTATACCCCAAAGCAGCTTTTCTAAACCCTTAGGAACTCTCAGACAAAAGAACCTCAAAAGTCAGTTTTTTACAGTTGAAATAGGCAAATCACCATTATTAGAACCCCTGAAGCATACAATACTACATATATTTGAGCTGAGCATTCTTGAATATAATTTCCCTATCAATAGAGATATGTGTAACCAAAGAGAAATAAGCTGGGACACACTATGCAAACATGCGTGTGCACACATATACACACACACCCTAAATTATTACCCAAATTTTGTCCCAGTGGACCTCAGAATTGCACTGAAGGGTGTTTAAAAATGGAGAATGAATCTTAATGTAAATTGAACTTGAGTGACCGGGAGGAGAACCAAACTATGATGTGAAGACTCCAGTGGGTTTAGTGAAATCAGGAAATCAACAGAATACTGAAGAAGATAATGGCAGGAGGCAGAAGAGCCAGCTCCTTTAAATCCATATAGGCCACAGAACAGCACATGCCACTTTGGACTCAGCACTCCCATCTCTAATCATGTCATTCTTCCATGCTGTCTCCATCACTCCTTGAAGTCAGTGAACCGGTTCTTCACCCTCCCTGTAACATCTAATCACTCAGAACTTCCTATTTCATTTGAATCATGACCACAAGATCTGGTCACAACAGCCTCTCTTCCCAGGCCACACTCTGTGGTCAGCTATTTTAATGATGCTCTCCTCATTACTTTGGATTCTTTTCTGTTCACAAGTTTCAACTAAGCTGATTCCAGCAATTTGAATTCCTGGTTATGGGAAGCAGCAGCCCAGCAGGATGATAAAGAGTTCAGGCTTTAGAGTAAGACAGAACTGGATTTGAAACCCCCTTGCGAGTTGTCTGACCTTTGGCAAGTTACTTAACTATTCCAAGCCTCAGTTTTCTTTTCTGAAAAAATGGACATCATAACAGCACTTAGATCACAGGATTGTTGTAAGGGTAGTGATATCGTCCATGTGAAATGCCTGGCCCAGTGTAGGCATTCAGTAAATGCTAGCCATCATCATCATCATCATTATCATCATCATCATCATTTGTGCTTCCAGTGTGATGAAACTGTCCACATGACCCTTACACAGAGAGCTCCTTCTGTTTAACTCTGGAACATTCCACTTTTAACATCCATGGAAGTAAAGAAGCTTCTTCCTTTCATCCTCTGATTTTAAGACTATAAAGTCATTTCGGTTGCTATTCTATGCCCCAAGTCTTCCACAGTTACGCAAATTAATTCCCAACTTTTTCTGGCAGTTACATGCCTGCCTCATGGCTGAACAGAGTTGTAGAAAACAAGGTTCTGGCTTTTTAGAATACTGTAATAAAAGGAAGACACCCCCTTCCACTATGACCATGCACAATGGAAGTCCCCCAAAGGGAGACTAGGGAACTATTTAGAAGGAAAGGTTCAAAGCTAGATAGAAAAACCATGGCAAATTTCTACTACTCCTAGGAATATAGTATGAAAAGTAAGACCTAGATCTTAGGAAGGCAAATCTTAATGCTGGCTAACTTCTCCCTTCCTCCCACCATCCCCATCCATATTGAAGAAGAAGCACAGAGTATCGTGCACAATTCTGAAGCACAGCAACAGAGTCATAACATTCCAGGACACTGTATATATCAGTCCATTATGCGGGGAGCTCAAGAGTGCCTCTCTCTTGTGATCTCCTCTCCTGGCTTCCATGAGGTTGGGCAGGTATCAATTCTGTTCCTCTTCATCTCCCTCTTCTCTCCCTCTCTCTCTCTTTTGGCTTTATTCCTTCTATGAGGTAAGGCGATAAGAGAGAGAACAGAGGTGCAGAAAAACTGGGGCTAGTGGTTCTGGGTATAGAGGTAAATGCCCTTATTTTGATCCTCTGGGCCTCTCATTCCATTTTTGCCCCAAGGTCATCCTCAATTGTTAGATCTTACTATTCTGGTAGGAAGAAAAAACATGCCAGTGGGAAGTAGATTAAAAGATTAAGGCAACAGTGTAAGATAGCCAGAATCAGAGATAGAGCTCAGCCCAAACCTTAACCCAGTAGCCCTGTATCCCATGGGTTATAAGCACATTTGAGCTTTTCTTGGTATAACAGGTATTGTTAGAGCTCCACCCATATCTCTTGGACCTTCCCATGTGCTCAGGCTGAGTTCCAACTGCATTACTGCCTGAGGGCTCTTTTTCCAGAACTGCAGAACTCTGCACTGTCTACATTTGCAGCAATCTTCAAATGTTAGTGAATTAACACCCCGTAGGAGCAGTGAGTTGGTGTATAAATGCCCTAGCGCCTTCATTCCTTGATGAGATCCTTCCGAGGTGCGTGTTCTGTACCATTTCCCAAAAGTTCTTCATATGATTGCAGTCCTCCACTATGGTAGTTGGCATAATAGCACACACTCTTTATTGACAACCTTCATTTCCTTTATTCTACTTCCTTAGGAGTGTCACCTGCAAGCCATTTTCATCTGAATCCTTGTCCCAGGATCTGCTTCCTGGAGAACTCAAGCTAAAAGACACCATGATTATCCTTGAGTTAGTTGACAAAGAGCACTGAAAGAGAATCTTTTCCAAAGCGTTTTTGCCATTTTGTTATACAATCATCTGCATAATGAAATTTTGTTTCTTAAATCATAACCTAATGAGGACTTATTAGCCAAATGAGATACAGAGAGAGTAACTATAGATTAGAGATAGTGGAATATAATTAAATACTTTTCCTCTTGAGAATATTAATCTTCTACATGTAAGGGATGTGGAAAATCATCATTTTACTGTGGAGTAGGTCTGTTGAGATCAAGCGTCATTTTCACAAATAGACAAATTAGGGGGATTAGGAAAAGTCACTCCTGATCATTGAAAAATGTAAACTTTCTCTGAATAATCCAAACGAATACTCAAATGCTTGCCAAGATTGGTTTGAAAAAGTCGTTTGAAAAAAAACTAAGGATAATTTCTGGAACAAACTGAATACATTTAAAAACAATTAAGAATAAAGATTTATGAAACAAGCTGAACGCATTTAATAAGAACATATAGGGGCTGTCTAGTTAGCTCACTCTGTTAGAGCATGGTGCTGATAACACCCAGGTCAAGGGTTCAGATCCCCTTACTGGCCAGCTGCCAAAAAAAAAGAAAAAAAAGTTTAAATGGAACAATATGCTATTGGCTTCAAAAATAGATGAATGACAAAATTAACAACAAAATAAAAACTGTCACTTTTTGAGCACTTAAGTATGGACAATTTGCTATATATCTTATGTACATTGCCTCATTTAATCCTCATGGTAACTCTGAAGATATCGTTCATCTGCATTTTATACATGAGGAAACTGAGTCACAGAAAGGTTGAGTAATTCTTCCAGGGTCACACAGCTAGTAAGTAGTATAGATAGAATTTGAAGTCATGTTTTTCTGACTTTCATGCTTATGTGTTTTCTCCTCTCCTATAGATTTTTATCGGTATATTTTATATTTTTCTTCATGCATGCTTATTATTTCCCATAAAGATCAATTGTTAAGTGTAGAACCACATGTAATTTAATGTTTTGACCTTATAATAATTTGTAATAACTGTATGTAAATAAATTCAGCCATTCTCACAGATCATGTGTCTGATCTGGAAATGATAAAATATAGTTGTTAAATTTATAATGGGTCAATAGATCATCATATGCCCACTCAGGTCTATAGATTCTACACACTTGGCTTTTGGACAGAATCAAATCCAGCACGGTTTGAATTCTTCATATAGCTTTTGAGTTCCAAATGGTCACACTCCTGATTCAGAACCTAGCAGAAAGCTTGGCAAGTAGTAGGATCTCAATAAATGAGTTGAGTCCGAAGTTTCTTTCTGACTGATTTCCAGGCCCAAGCCTCTCACTTAAACTTGAAACTGTAATCAACCCAGTCATCAAGACCTGAAGTAATTGCTTCTTCCCTCATAAGTCAATGATGAGAAGCTGTTTCCTTGAGCTCCCCATCCCCCCCATCCCATTTCCAAGCCTTGGACAATTCAAGGCATTCTTTTCCTGCGTCTCGAAGCTTGATTCTTAGGTTGTCAGGTTTCTATCTCTTCCTGTATTCCTGGGTACCGACAACAGATGCTCCTTATTCCTCCAAGGTGCTCTGTGCCTTCCTGCCTCTTTGCCCTCGTTCACAGTATTCCCTTGGTCTGGGACGGCCCCTTCCCCCATGTCTTGGCTTCTGCCTGGCTCTTGTCTCAGATTCCTGAACCTTGCCTGAACCAGGCGCAGATGTAATTCCAGCCCCAGTCTCTAGTCCCCGCTCTCCAGACCAGGGTCTCTAACCTTGACCTGGCCCCTCAGATCTGATGGCTGGCCAGTGTGAGCCTGATAAGGGGGCGGGGAGTCCGGAGAGGTCGTCACCAGTCTGTCTATGTCAGCTGGAGGCCTGGTTTCCAGCAGGTGCCTGCAAATATCTAACTTATTTATTCATCCTGCTTTTTGTTTGAATTCTTTGAACACAGCAGGTTCCCCCAAATGATTTCAGACAGCATAGAAAGAACCCTGCCCTCATCAGTCCATGAGAGAAATGGCAAGTCAGGCCTGGAAATAGGATTCCAGCCTTTTTTTTGAGGCTCAGCTGCCTGTAGAGACACGTAGGCTCACAGCACACCCCCACAGAGACACATGGCCTGGACGGGAGGCGGTAAGATGAGTATTGACATGGTTTGTGCACCTCTAGATATATGATTCTATTTAAAAGGGAGACTAGACTCTTGGTGAGAGTCCTATTGACCTCATCAAGGAAAGCAGTGATGTGGCGGGACGTATTGTAACAAGGCTCCCGCTAGATTTGTGGCCATTTGGAAAATCAAGTCCAAAGTCTTTTGTGAAAAAGAGAAAAAAAAAAAAAAGAAAATCAAGTCAGTTGGCCTCAACCATGCCAGTCCTCAGCATAGACTATAAACAATTTTCTCACTTTCTTCTTTTGTTGTCTTCAGAAAACTGAGCATGCTTTATATACACTTCTGAAATATAAAAATCAAAGTGCTGTGCGTTTGCCTGAGGTACATTTTCACCCACGGCTGATGAAAAATAAGTCTGAGACCCCCTTCTTTCCACACTTGCACCTTCAGCTGGAAATTAGAGCTCCAGGTGGTTGGAGCCCTATCTTTACCTGGTAATGGGCCAGCCTAGCCCAGCATAGGGGCTCCTTCCCATTATTGCGCCCTTGCAGGAGTACATGTCATCACCTGCTTGGATGCTTATTGTTTTATAATTACCTGACCCTGACCATCATCCTCTCCTTTCCTCTCCAACTCCTCAGCCCCCTGCAGTCCTCATCATAGTCCATACTTCCACCAGTGCTATGCACAATGATTACAGCTCGTGTACAATGGTTGCTTTCGGTCCTATGAAAATATTTCCACAGGTAAGAGGACCATGGCTTGTTGATTTCATTTGTTTCCAATATGTTGGCATTTTACTTAATACAGTCAAATTCCTTTTGTGAATGCTGCATTACTCTATTGATTGGAAATACCAGGGGGCCATGTTCCCTAAGGCATCCCTTCACACAGTAAAGGGCAACTCAAATTGGATTAGTTTATTTAGCAAGGGTGTCAGCTCTTCCTAGACATCAATGCCTCTGAGACAACCCCTTACATTTTAAGTTACTGTTCTTAAGAGAGTTAAGATCCCTTTGAATAATCTGAGATGTGTGAAATAAGGTTAGTCACAGGATTTCCTGCCAGCAGAGCTCACAAACAAACTTTCCTCACTTCCTCTTTTTTAAAGTTCAATTTAGACTCACTGATCTAGTTGCTTTTGTTTTAGCGGTTACAGTCCCCACCCTATTACCAATGTTTAAAAGGGTTGACAGAATCTCAAATGCTCTTCCTCTCCCTCTCTCTCTCTCTCTCTCTCTCTCTCACACACACACACACACACACACACACACACACACACACACACACGGGCGTGCGCACACACACCCCCCTCTTAGAAATGGCAGACATTCTATCCATTAGAAACAGACTCAGAAAATTTAGTTTTCCCCAGTTTTGGCTTCTTCCTGTTTCTCACACACTTTATCTGTCTTCTAACCCACGGAATTTACTGTCCTCCCACCCCAGCCCTTCTTTTTCCATCCTTTCACCTGGTGCTTAGTTTGTTAAATTGCCATCCCTCTCAGAGCTCCAGGCTCTGAATGTGCGCACACACACCCCCCTCTTAGAAATGGCAGACATTCTATCCATTAGAAACAGACTCAGAAAATTTAGTTTTCCCCAGTTTTGGCTTCTTCCTGTTTCTCACACACTTTATCTGTCTTCTAACCCACGGAATTTACTGTCCTCCCACCCCAGCCCTTCTTTTTCCATCCTTTCACCTGGTGCTTAGTTTGTTAAATTGCCATCCCTCTCAGAGCTCCAGGCTCTGAATTTTCTGAGCATCCAGCAAATTCTAGCTCTCTCTACCATCTCACCTCATCCTACCTATACCTCCTCAAAAGGCGAATTTTCCTCTACCATCCTCATCTAAGGCCTTGGGCTCGGCTGAGCTGTAAACTTCCTGCAGGTAAGGATCAGGTTTTATATATATGTGCATCCTTTAACACAGTGTCAGGCCCTCAATGTTTGTTCAATGAATGGAGACAAAGCTCATGAATTAGATAAAGTGTTATTCCTTCCAGGTAGCAGTATCTTACTTCAATTAAAATGTGCATTTCCACAAGGTCATGAAAGATAGAATTTAATGGTGAGAATTTCAGGCCCTGAGGAATGGTTTGTCCATTCTGGTTTATCTCAAGTTCTTAACATGCTATGTGTGATGGAATTGGAGATTTCTTTATTCAGAGTTATATGTTTCCCATTTTCACCAGGCTGTCCAGATTTTCCAGTAGTATTTCTCTCCCTCCACCTTGTCCACTAAGGACCAGCATAACAAATAATTTAGATTTATAACTAAATGTCCTTGCAATATAAAGAAATTTCCAGCTGTGTGCTATGTACCAGTGAAGTTTCTCCCAGGTACATGTGACTCGCTTTGCACAGATATAAGCCCTGGGTGGATCCTGTTCATGGTCTATCTGATGGCATTCCTTTTTAATTAGAGGCCTTAGAGTGATGGGGATTCTGGTTGGTTCACTTTGCTTCCACCTTCTGGTCCAGGGTGGAGCCATTATCTTTAGTTCTCATGCTGGTTCTTGGAGATGTAACACATGTTTCCAGTAGAACCCATTTCTGCCTGTGCAGGCTGTACCTTCATCACCAACGCAACTGATACACTCTGACAACTCTGCCCCCATGAATTTTGCTTCTTTTTACCTTCCTGCCCCAGCTCATGGCACAGGTCTTGCTCTTTCCATGAACTTTCCTATATATCTTGTACTTTTCTGTCTTAAGAAGTCTGCCAAGCACTACCCACTGTACAATGCATCTAGCATCCTCTGCTTTGTATCTTCCTTTTTTCCTTTCTTAGCCCTTCAGCCAGTCTCTGTCCCCCAGATTACATTCCCCTATCATAGCTTATCTGATCTATTAATTTTCTTAAAATGCTTCAATTAATTCTTCATAAGGATTAAAACACTCTTGATCTAGCTAAAGGATCCTCCCACCACCTAACTAAACAATTTAAGGCCAAGGGCTATGTTTTATGCTTCCCTGTGCCCCACACATCAATAAGCACAGGGTTTTACACATAGCTGATACTCAAGAAGGATTTGTTGATTTGGTTTTCTTGAATAATATCCTCCATATAAAGTTCCACCATGCACATCTGTGTGTCATTTTTTTAAGGACATTTTTTATTTTCTTCTCCATCTGTGGGCATAAAGCTGTTTGTAGCAAGTGTTTGTAGCAATAAATGATTGCGAATTAATGATAATAGGGGAGAAAAATTAATGTGGATATTCAAAAAAATGGATTCACCTCCCAAATTATTTATTTTAGAAATTGGATCCAGATGTTACTCAGTTTCCCAAGCCAGGAATCTAGGAACCAGTTTTGTTTATTCCTCTATTCCCATCATATTCCCAAATGAAAAAATTCAGCAAGTGCTGTCTATGTTATTTACCACTTTTAATATTAAATATTGCTTCTCTTTATTCCCCAATCTATCACCCTAGTGCAGACCATCCTAAGTTTTCCTTAATAGCTATAACTGTTAGCATCTGTTCTCCCTGGCGCCATCTTACTCCATTACCATCAGTGCTCCAATGATATTTGGAGGGACTTTTGAGAATATGAATGGACATGACATTCACCTGCTCCAGGCTACTGCACACTCTTAGGCAAAAGCACTGTCACTTCTTGGTTTAGCAGACATGTTGTCTTATAAATATATAGTTTTTAATCTTGGGATGTAGGCCATAAATCTCAGGAAAACTGTGTGTGGCGGTGGTGGCGGTGTGGGGAATCAAATATGATTAGGAGACCAAAATATTCTTTCTGACTAAAAGTTATAATTTAGTCAAATTAGCTTTGGTTCCTTGTAGCTGATTTTGTTTACTTTTTCTATTTTTTTTTTTAGTTCTGTATATAAGTATGTATGTATATAAGTAACATATAGGAAAATTAGTAATGCAAATTTGTGAAGAAGGCAAAACACTTAAGCTAGTACTGTTTGCCTTTTGCTGCACCTTAAATGTATCTGTTAATTATTCCCACCCTTCTACCTCGATTTAGGACTTATCCATTGGATAAACTTAAGAGGTTCGTGATATAATTTACAAATCCAAACTATGCTTCATTTTCAAGATGCAAATAATATATATTATCAGAAATAATAAGTATATGAAAATAGGCAATTGAGGCATTGTTTATATTTCTATAGAATTTGAAATCATTATTGAATATATACTAAACATTTATAAAAAGTCTCATATTGCCATGGGTTAAGTGAGGTTAAAGGGGAAAAAATATCAGAAGAAAAACTGAGCATTGCCCATATTTCCAGGAAGAGATTCTTTACTTTAGCAAATTTTTTAAAACGAAAAGAAAACAGAGAGAGAGAGAGAAAGAGAGAGAGGGGGGGGGAGGGAGGAGAGGGAAGAAAGGAAGGAAGAAATAAGGTAAGAAAAGCACAGAAACAGAAGAACATGGTGCAGTTCTTGTTGTTGACTTATTTATGCATTTATTTATTTACATTAGCCATATCACTCACTTTTTTTCACAATGGCTATAGCTGGAAATCCTTCCCTTTATCACATATGTGCTTAAAAGAAGGAACAGATTTAGGTGTGTTATGTAAAATGGTTTTGTATGGATACTGCACAGCCAAAGGGTAAAATGTACTCAGGTAATATCTCTCTCTCTCCCTCCCTATCACACATATATATATATATATATACACACATATTCATATCACATATATATTTATATACATTCTATATATTATGTATATAGAATGTGTATAAGAATGTGTATAAAATATATTTTATATGTTTCATATAATAATATATATGTAACATACATATTACAGTTTATAAATTATATATAGTAGACTGGTATACCACTGTAATATATTTGATGTGCATCATTTTTTAATTTTTATTTTAATTTTATTGTTGTAAGAACACTTAAAATGAGATTTACCCTGTAAACAGATTTTTAAGTATATGATACAATATTGTTAACTTTAGGCACAATGTTGCATAGCGGAGGTCCACAACTTGCTCATCTTGCATTACTGAAACTTTATACCCATTGAATAGCAACTTTCCATCCCCCACCCCCACCCCCCGCCTGGTAATCCCCTTCAGATCTCTGCTCCTATGGGTTTGACTATAGTGGAATCATGTTGTTGCAGAGTTTCCTTCATTTTAAGGCTGAGTAATATTCCATTGTATGGATATACCACATTTTCTTTATCCATTCATCTGCCAATGGACATATAGTTTGTTTCCACATCTTGGCTATTATGAATAATGCTGTAATAAACATGAGAGTGTTAATATCTTCTGATTTCAATTCTTTTGGATACCCAATAGTGTGATTGCTGGATCATATGGTAGTTCTATTTTAATTCTTTGAGGAACCTTCATGCTGTTTTCCATGCACCATTTTGCATTCCCACCAACAATGTATAAGGGTCTCCACATCTTCATCAACACTTGCTGTCTTTTTGTGTGTGTGATGATAGCAATCTTAACAGATGTGAGGTGATACCGTGTTGTGGTTTTGATTTTCATTTCCCTGATGACTAGTTGCACATCTATATTTTACAGACAATTCCAATTTATTTAAACTTTACTGGGAAAATACTTAAGGTCTCACACTTATACATGAAAACAACTACTTCCAACCCTCTGTAGTGGTAGTTGGGGGGCTGTTCACAATCACTTTTGAGAGGAGGGGTGTGGATTCCCAGTTAGCTAACTGATAGTGAAGGGAAACATTTACACAGTTTGTGCTATATTCTTACAAAGAGTGCAAGCCAGAAGTAGGAAAGCCACTGGCATGCATTCTGCTTGAGCATATTGGCAGTGCTGACCTGGGAAAGACCGTCCAATGAGTAGCACCAAATGTCCACCCTGCTTTATTCAAACTTTGGTTAAATGAAAAGCAAGCATGCTTTATTCTCCTCGATGAAAATAATAAATAGGTATTCCCATAATGAAGATATTCCAACCATATCACATCTCAGTCAGATAGAATTCTGCCTTCCAACACTAGGAGGCATTTGGTTTCAGTTTCTAAGTACTTTTTTTGAGTCAGTCTCCTGGGGGATGGTATTTCTCCCTAAATAACACAAAACACCTTCACCTTTAAAAGGGCTTGGGTTTATTAAATCTGATTTACAATGAGTACTGTGGCAGTTGCCAGATGGCAAATATTCAATTACTGCTGGCCCTTCTTAACTAATCATCATTTCTAAAGGAACGAGGTACCTCCCTAGTTTCAAATCTTCTTTTGAACTGCTATAGCCTTTCAGTCTGTATCATACAATCTCTCAATTATAAAATATTTTATGTTGTTCCTTAGCAAAATGAATTGCATAATTCTCTTTTCAGCAAGACTTGGACCTAGTGCCTCATTACATTTCACAAAGCTGGGCATGTAATAGATAATGAAGCATTGCTTATGAGTTTGAGCTAATAAACATGTTTTAAATCCTCTGCTATGTTACAAACACTGTGATAGGCAAAAAGGCTGGGTATATGTTTTATAAGACAAGTCTTTCACCCTTATCTCAGAGTCCGGCAGGTCAGACGAAGATGTAAATCAATAATTACAGCTAAATCTGCTAAGTGCCATAGTAGGAGTTTATATAAAGACAAATGGGAACGCTACATCTGGGTAAGAAAATGTCACTGTTCCTACAAAACAAGGTAGACAACAGGAAGAAGGAATTCTTCCAGCATAATGAAAAACACAGAAACAAACACCATGAGATGTTCAGAGAAGAGAAGACCACTAGGTCTTGTCAGAGCATGGGGTGTGTAAGAAAGAGAAGGATGAGGAAAAGGGATGAGGCAGGGCCAGGTGAAGGAAAGAGGATTTCATTCGGAAGGTGCTGGGGAGCCACCAAAAGGTTTTAAGCACCTATCAGAAGATCATGAGCAGACCATTTAGAAGACTACTACAGTAATTCAGGCGGGAAATGATGGTGGCCTATGCTAGGGCCAAGGAAGTAGGGATAGGAAATTCAACAGTGGACAGATTTGAGAAGCCTTATGTAGGTAAAATAAACAGCATCTCATGACTAATAGAAGAAAGAGTTTAAAGGAGAGGTCAGACACAAGGATTCTAGACTGGTAACCCTGGTAGATGGTGGTGGCATTAATCAAGATTAGGTGTTATTCCAAGAGCCCAGAATTTGGAGTTTGAGCTGGAATGTTCACCACTTATCAGCTTGTGTGGTTGAGAGAAAGTCTTTTCAACCCTGGAAGCTCAGTTTTCGCAGGGCAGATGCAAAAATAGCTATGGCTTACGTCATAGGTGTGTTGTAGGAATTGAATGCAATCATTTATGTAAACATGCATTGTATGTGGGAAGATACTACATACAAATGTTAATCATTATTCTGTTGACTTGAAAACTCACATTTCTTGAATCTAGAAGAACCAAATCCATGCCTTTGTTCCTTAGAATCAGTTACTGATACTATGCCTCTCATAATTAGAGAAAATGTTGCTTGTGCAGGACAGGTAGGCAGAAGGGAATATTCAAGACATAATGACGAGTCAAGATGACAAGTCAATCACCCACACTCTCTAGCCCTCTCTCCTATGCTGCCAAGCAGGAAATGGCTGTCAGGGGTTGTTGTGTAGGTGACAGTTAACAGCCATACTTTTAACATTCCATCAAACCTGGTGTTTTGGCCTGCTTTTAGTCACATGGTTAAGGACTTATTGTTTGTGTGAAAAAAAAACAACACTTGTAACTCGGTGATTTGAGATTTGTTTATACCTGTTAATCAGCAGATTCTGAATAAGAAAAATGTCCTCAGGTCCTAGGAGGACACAAAAACAAATGTTATTTTCTCTGAACCCTCAATTAAAATTCTACATAAGTAATAATAAACATGACCTCCGAATTAGTCATCAGTGATGTCTTGCCCTTAACCTTCTATCCTAAAAGGGGTGTGCACCTTCATTCTCTTCCCCTCACTTGCTTTTGTGAAGGAAACTACATCTCTTTTTTGCAGGTTGATCGGAGATCATACATAGTTTCCGGCTTTGTTTTATCTGCGGACCTTCCATACCATCTTGAGCTCCTATGGTACAAATTCAGTTGCCAACTGTACACATTTGATTAGAACTCATCTTTCCAAAGTATGACTTTTGGGTCTTTCTTGGAACAAAGAGACCCTTTCATCCCCATGTATTTCTTGGGCCTATTTCTTATGTTATGTTAGACAGGATTATTTCCTTCCAGCATGACAGAAATTTGCTAGAGTGTTTATTTTGAGGTAGCATAGATCTGACTCCACAGAGGCAGTCTTGCACTGAAAATATATGTACTCAAAAACAAGCGGCCTTACATTTTTGTTTATACAATAGTAGCTAACATTTCTAGATCTCTTACTATGTACAAGACATTCCACTAACTGCTTTACATGAACTAGCCATTTAATTCTCAAGGCAACCCTGTAGGGTAGTACTACTATTACCTTTAAAGATCAGCAAGTCAAGGCTCAAAGAAATTAGGAGAGTTGCTTGCCTAAGGCCACATAGCTAGAGAGTAGCAGAACTAGAAGTTCTGTCTGATGTCAGAACTCAGTTTGTTAACTGTGATAGGATGCTATTGATGTAATACCATTTGATGTATTTTTTGCTTGTTTGTGTTTTTTCGATGGCCAGTACAGGGATCCACCCAGGACCTTGGTGTTATCAGCACCACACCCTAACCAACTGAGCTAACTGGCCAGCCCTTGATTTATTGTTATTAGTTCTGGCTTACAGACAATCAGGGAGGTAAGAGAAACTTGTCTTCTGGTAGGTGGACTTCCCTACTTCACTCCCATGAGTCCCATCCTATAACCAGCCAGGATGCCACCTAAGTCTGTTCTTTGGGAATATGTATCTTTGCCTCCACTATCTTTCCCTCAAAATGTACCAGTCAGGTGTCTTCCTTAAGGTACCTCTTTTAGACAAGTGTTAGGTAGAAGGGATCTGATAAATTAATCCATACCTAGATGCTAATGAATGACAATAATTTGTTACTCCTTTCAGAGATATTTGCATATTAACAATGGATTCTTGCTTTAACCTAGAATAAATAACAGGGAATCTGAAAATTTCAGGTCAGGGTCTTCTCGGGACTACCATAGAGGCAACTTGCAATGCCATCTGTGCGTAAAGTTGAGCCTGATGCGCATCACATCTCTGTGAATGAGAAAGCTAGTATAATCTGTACAATATTGCATTATTCATTCAGGAGAGAATGTAGAAATTGATAACTGGAATAATTATAGGATTTATGTGAGACTAAGTTAATAATTTTACCTAAGGCATCAGTAGAGATGGAACTAGCATTATTCAACTGTAATTATATAATTAGTAAACTACTGTTGGAGTGAGATATTTATGGAACATTCTTTAGGGTCTTTACTGTACTGTTTTGGAAAAGCATATTCTATCTTTGTCTAGATGACTTGCTAAAAATTCTCTGTGTAACTGCATACACAAAAACCTATAGAACACTGTGGAGCTTCCAGTATATTTACTTTTTCAAGTAATAATGATGGCGCCATGGTGTAGATTTATCCATATTCTCTTATCCAGGTTCCTTTGGGACCTGCAATTGTGAAATAGCTGGCTGAGGTTAGTTAAGGTTACAGACTATGTCCATGATACCAAATGAAGCTAACTTAAACAAATGGGAATTGAACCACGAACTTTGACCTTAGTAATTGCATTCTCTAAACAACTGAAATGTGCCAGCATCCAAATAAGACTTAATGAATTCATTCCTGGAACTGAAAGTTTGAATTTTCTTTAGGAGTACCCAATCTATCTACTTAGCCAAATAGATCCAATACATATTTCATTTGTGATTTATCCACCTCATACTATGCACCATTTACTATTGTAAAAAGTACACTCTCTCCTCAAATATAGAGATAAAATAATATCTATGTCATATAGTTGTAAAAAAAAACCTGTATAATAGCTGTGAAATACTCTAAAGCACAATATGGATATAAAAGATCAATATTATTGTCCTAATTAGAAGAGGCTATCTTCTAGAAAACCAGAATCATATATATAATAACAATCACATACATACATGGGAACAAAAAGTGTTATGGAGGGGAGTAACATGGTCAGATCTGTGGTTTAGAAAAATTACTTTGGCAGCACTGTAGAGAAAGGATTGGCAAGGGATGAGTGGCATGGAATAGTGGGATGGGGGGAGAAAGAGAAACTGGTGGCAGGGACACTAGTTATTAGGATATCATTGCAAACAGCACAGGCAAGGGGTGATGAATTCACGAGACATTATGGAGGGCAGATTAATAAATCCTGGCAATCAATCGATGGGTGGGCTGTTGGTGGGGAGGTGGATATAAAGGAGAGGAAGAAATAAATAGTAAATCTCCAAATCTGAAAAGAACTACTAAATAGTATATACTGTAAACCACCATCTTTCTTCCTCGTGTACTTTAGAAAGTAGAAAAATTCAGTTGGCTCTTCTGTATATAGTGATTAGGCAATCAAATGCTTTCCTTTCTATTTGTTTTCTGTTCCTTTTGAGAGTGGTATCGAGGAGCCATAAATCTCTCAAGTCTGAGTTCTGCTCGCAGGACTGGGTACCTTCCACAGGGGCCTGTGGAAAAGCATTAGGTCCCAGGGAACGGGTTGGTCCTACAGGGGCACTCACCCTTGGATGACAGCAGTGTAGCCAAGGGGAGAATCTGATGATTGGCCAAAGAGGACTGTAAAAGGTTCAAGTTGAAGAAGTAACACCAAGTGCCAGGTGCTAGGGTGAGGCAAGGCAGTAAGAAGAAAAATGAATCACACAGTCAGAAATGAGAACAGACTTAGGGAGAGTTAGAAATTGGAGTCTGAGATAAGCTGGGGTGAATGGTTCAAGAGAGAAGCCATGAATTCTGAAAGAATGAGGGAGGCCTGTTTTCATGCAGCGTGGGCAGGTTGGTACAGGCAAATGCCTGATAGCTTAATGGCACTGAACAGGCCCAGACACCCTATATGGAATCCCCAAGCCAAAGTATCTCTGCCTCAGGAGCTGAAGAAACTTACATGCTTCTAATTAGAGCAGAGTTTCATATTTGTGTTTCAGTGTCCTAAGATTTGCAGTTGAAATATATATTCTCATGAATAAGTAAGACCACAGGTTGTTTCACCCCCTTGAAATTCAGCGCACAGATGATTTCTAATCCAGAAGTCTAAATCCAAGGTGATCTATCTTTCTTATTCTATTGGGTTACTATTTTCAAAGGCAAATCCTCTAACTTATAAACACAGACTGCTTCATTAACTGTGTTTAACAGGTAGCAGAGGCTTAGTTACTGACAACTGCCAGGCGGTGACTTGGAACACAGCTCTTGGTTTTCAAATTTGCTGTAACATGATACAGAGCACAGAGCACATATTTTGCTTCAAGAGAGATGTCTAATTTCATTCAATTTTTTGCTCAGACTGCCATAATCTGTGCATGCTGCTCTACGCTCTCCAAGACGTACATGCTGGCCTTGCGGTTAACAAAGACTAAAACAAGGAGGTAGGAAAAGTGTAAAAAGAAAATACAGTGAATCCTTCCCACACCGTCCCCAACCCCCACCCCCAAATATAGTAGTACTTGTAAAAGGGATAAAAAGCTTAAGCAAGAAAATGTTTGTGAGGGAAAATCAAAGCTGGGAAAGGCTCAATAATGACAGCTGTCTCTGATTCCTTCCCATCTGGGTTTTACTCTTTGTTCTACTCTAAGGCCTCTCTCTCCCCAGCTTTCCAGCTGTGGTGTTCATTGCCACCACCATCCCTGGTCTCCAGCAGCCCTGTGACTGTTCTAACTCTCCTGGACCTGCTATGGACAATTCTCTTGGTTCTACCAAAACACTGTTGGCATTTTTCAATGTGGATTTTTACTAAGAAGGAAGAGAACACAGAACCAAGGAGAGTCTCATGCCTAGAACTGGATAGGACTACAGTCCTGGGATTCTTTCTCCCAAGACAATGATTCTCAAAGGGAACTTCCTAGAAAAGCAACAACAGGGAACTCATTAGAAATGCAAATTCTCAGGCCCCACCCTAGACCTATTTAATCAGGAACTCTAGGAGTGGAGCCTCTGCCATCTGTTTTGTAACAAACCCCCCTGGGGATTCTGATACATGTTCAAGTGTGAGAACCATTGGCCGAAGAAAACTGCAACCAAGTCCTGGGTAGCCTTGACTGGTCCCACTTTGCAGAGCACACAGCCTCCTCTTTCCTTCATTGTATCAACCGTATTTGGTTCTGTCTGCTTACGGCCTAGGGCCTAGTCACTTGTGCCTAACTCAACCTTTGGGCCAGTGGACTCCATGTTCTGGGCTAACCTGTGCGCCAAGTATGACCACTACTAACAGGTGGAAAGCCAAGTGTCCTGGAATGCCAGGAGTGTCCACATTTTTTGCCTGATTCCCATGTACTCTGCATTGCACTAAGCACATCATACCTGCTGTGTCACTTAATCCTCACAGCTCTATAAGGTAGGCATTATTATCCCCATCTTCCAAATGGGAAAATGTAGACTCGGAGAAGGTGACTTGCCAAGAAATCCAGGGAACAAGGGGCAGAGCCAGGATTCATACCTAGGTTTCTGTGACCACAAAGTCCATACTTATAACCTCAATTGCATACTGTCTCCACACAGCCACATGGCTCCGAGGGCTTTTGTGATGGCACGTCAACTCACTTTCTTGGCTAGCTGACTCCTCTCCTTATGCAGTAGCCCTTGCACATATTATCCCAGGACAAGTTACCTAACCTCTCTGAGCTTCAGTTCCCTTGTCTATAAAATAGGAGTGATAATTAGATCAGAGGGTGGCCGTGAGGATCAGATAGGTAAACATACGTGAAAGTGTTCTAAACCATCACAGAAATGAAAGGAACTATCTCCGTTTCACAGATGAGGAAAATGTAAGCTCCAAGTGGTTACCTGGCTTAGACAAAAACTGTTGGCTTGCCACCTGTTACATGAGTGTGCGTGGAGACCGCTGCTCTCGAGCTATTTCTAACTTGCAACTAGAAGTAAAGAGCCATATTTAATAAGTATTAACTTATTCTCTATTAAGATAAAAATGTTCTCAGGCCAGGGTAACATATGGTCAGAACAGATACATTTTGCTCAAGAGAGGTGAGAACAGCTTAGAACAGGGCACAGCCTGCGGGTGGATTGGCTTAGCTGCTAGCTGCGGAAATGGGCTTTGGGCAGCCAGAGGACATGGGGTCAGGGGGAGGAGAGCAAGGGGACAGCAGAGACTGCTGAGAGAAGTAGGAGAGCCCAAAGGATTAACCAGCTTCACCATGTTGCTTATGGTCCAACTGCCCATATGGCCACTTCAAACCACATTTTACCCTGTCTCTTTTTGTAAACATTTTTTAAATTGAAGTATAACATACTTATAAAGTAATCCTATCTTTTCATTTGTCCCTTTCACCTTCTTCTGTTTCTTAGCTATCCAGTTATTTTGGTTTTTGTACTTCCTTCCCTCCAGATGAGATTATTTCTCTCTGCACTAGATGGCCAAACCTAGTCTTTCTTCTCTTCTCTGTTTCTTTTTGCTGGTGTGCCCCAGAGCACACACAGTGTTTCCACTGGGGTAGGGGTCACAAAGCCAAGAGAGGATGCATTTTGTGGAAACTGTCAGTGTTATATTGACCAGACAGAAGATGCTCCAGGCAACACTGGATGGATCTGTCGTTAGGTTTCATGGGGATTGATGTGACAGAGAAGCCACTATGTAAGTTTTAATGAGAAGATTTTTATACAGGGATTCTCTTTCAAGCTAACTTTTTGCTTTTCCTAGCATGAAATGTATTTTCTCTGAAATGTAATTTCTTAAAGAAATATGGTCATGAAATAACCCAAAATATATATTGACTAGATGATGAACGCTAAGGGGAAAATCCTCTACCTGTTCTTTGTGGCAATTCATTCTTCAGCAAGTCATTTTTCAAAAAGATTCCATTTCTATAGAGTACAAAGCTTTACTTTAAATAGTGTTTTGTGGAATGTATCAATTAATACAGATTCGAGCATAGTATAAATTACAACCATCTTGAAATATCCACAAGGAATTTATGTACAATTCCCCTATTTATGTCATAATTTTTTTTAAAAGCCACACTTGGCCAAATTTCTGGTCCATTCAGCCCAGAATTTTTATAGGGGGAATCAGAGACATATTGGCAGTAGGAGTGGAAAGGGTGTGGTTATCTTCCTTAATGACAGCCTCAAAGGTTAAAGACATTTCAGAAGATTCTCTTGGTAAGATATCTCGGTTTTATCTTCTACAAATGTAGTCTAAATCCTTCTTGAATCTCTTTACAGCTCAACTTACACTGTTGCTTGGGGGGATGAGCTCTGTAGGTTTTACTGCCCACTGTGTAATGTCTCACTTTCATTTGTCCTGGATTAGACTTTTTTGAGTTTAAAGGTCTGTGCTGAGCTCTAGCCAGTAAATAGCTTTGATCACAGTTTACTCTGTACATCCCCTTTATGATGCTTTCATAATGAGGAAAATAGTGCAACCTACTTCACAGTGTTAATAGGTCCTGAATGATTCAATGCATGTAAAGCACTTAGACCTGTGCTGGGCACAGAATGAGTACTATGTCATCATTATTAGCAGTACTAGTATTAGTATTAACCTTGGCTCTTTGCCTCTGTCTTCCTCTTTTTGGGTCAATGAGTGCTAATACGTTGAATCTGTCTCTATAGCTGCCCATCTCTATACCACCTTGAGCTCTGTTTTGCCTTTCTTGATTTGTTACCCCTTGAATTTAACATTAAATTCCAGAAATGGCTGCACCAGGACTTTAATTTTCTTTTCTTTTTTTTTCAAAAATAGGATAACATGTTATTTTATTTCTATTTTCTACTGATACACAGAATTTTGCTGGCCTCTCTGGCCAAAATGGCACAGTGAGCTGAAATTGTTCCGGAAATACCTTACAACTCCAACATTACTTTCCAGAGCCATAAGTAACAACAGATCTAATTATTTGTATTGTACAGTTTACTTTTTCTGTAAATGGCTTACCTCACTGAGATGATCTATTGTTCCTTTTTTTCCCATTCCCTCAATTTTGAGAGATTTTCTTGCCATTTATCCTATGTCAGCTTAGCATTTCACTATGGAAAAGAACTTAGTGCCAGCTACAAACACAAAAATGCCATGGGTATACCTTACTGTACACCACTTACAATACTTAAATAGGCCTGGGCCCATGGGAATCTTGGTGCTGACACTTCTCCATCTGGAGACACACCCACTTTTTCCTCTCCTCTTATTCCTTCTGTAAGTTAGCTTGCCTTCCATGAGAAAATGTTGCCCCAAATCCCACAGGGACTCATTTAACAACAACTAAAAAGTCAGCAGTATGGAAGCTTGTCAAGGGCTTTTTAAAAAGTCTTTGTAAATTCTATCCCTTGGTTCCTTCTTGTCCATATGTTATTTACTCTCTTGACTAGTGTTAATAGATTAGTCAGACATGATTTTCCCTCACAGAAGCCCTGCTGCCTTCCTTCTGAAAGGTCATGTTTGACTGTGACTCCAGATTTATTATTTGGCTATAAAACAATGATTCAGAGATTTCCAGATTTTGCTTTTTAAGAATTTTTTTCATAGCATCACTAAATGTCAGTGCTAGAAAGAACCTTAGAGATGGCCCAGTTGTCCTCATTTTATAATAAGGAAACTGAGGCCTACAAAGGCTCCTGACAAACTTGTTTTTCTTTTATTAATCTTTTGAACAATTTGAGTAAAATTCTTATTCTTGATTGCGCTGAAATGTTTGGGCATGTGTTTTGTCTGATCTCTCAAATGGACTGTATTTTTTTTTTTTTTTACCATGGAATACACAATAGATATAATTTATGGGAGGAAAATATTTTCCAGAACTCTATTTTTTTTAAAAATCTAGTTACATGTAACTTTATTGTTATAGGCTTTACCTCATAAGTTTGCTTTTTATTTTATTATTCCTATTAAGAATTCTACCCCCAAAACATACCTACTTTCTTGTTATTGTTAAAATCACATTGCCACGCTTATATAGTCTTTACTAGTGCCAGGCACTGTTCTAAGCACTTTATGTAGATCCTCATTCAAAGTTCAGATGTAGGCAAAATGAATCTACGACGTTTGAAAATAAGGAAGTGGATGACTTTGGGCTGGGGGAGGTCTTGATGCCTGGATGGGGGCATCAAGATGACTTCTGGGGTGCAAGTCATGTTCTGGTTCTTGATCTGGGTGATAGACACATGGGGGTGTTCACTTTGCGAAAATTCATTGAGCTGTTGGACCCTTATGATTTATGCAGATTTGTGCATGTATGTCATACTTCAGTAAAAGTTGTTTTTTTTTAAAAAAATAATAACACTCATTTAAGCCCATAAATCAACTGCATTAGGTAGGTATTTTTTTATCATCCTCTTTTGACAGATGATGAAACTGAGGTGCAGAAAAACTAAATACCTTGCTGAAGATCACGGAGCTAGTATATAGACAAAACTCGGATTTCAACTAAAGTAATCTGGCTCCAAAGATGATGTTCTTAACTAGTACATTATATGCCACCCCTCAAAATTGATTTTTTTTTCTAGTAGTAAAGTTATTCACTTTCTAATCTTATGACAACTTAGTATTTGGCCCTAACTGCATTTACTTCTATATTTTCCTTTATTATCTATCACCACCCCTTACTTCAATGTACATGCACACAATACACACTTAGAGGAAGAAGAAAAGAAAAAGAAAATGTTTTAATGACATAATTTTCCTGCCCTTGCCCTCTATTTTTGTCTCTCTGTGTCCCTCATGTCCCTCAGAGGTGTCTATGGTTAGTTTCCCTGGTGAGTTTCCCCTTGAAACCAAAGTATGTAAACACCAACCTGAAATTCTAAGAACGTTCTCAATGGGTTTTTTTTGTTTTGTTTTGTTTCATTTTTTAAAAAAAGCACCCTAAAAACCCTCCCAACTTATCTCTTAGAACAGAAATCACACTGTAGTCTTTTGTTCTAACCTAAACATCTTAGGGTTTCAGAAAATCATGGAAGAAAGGAAAACATTTTATGCACTCTGGGTTCCAATTGATTGTATCCCTGACTGTTGTGTAACTTCTGGGCAAGGCAAAAAGCTTTTGTAAATAAGGGTTAGATTTTCAAAGATTCATGAAGATGGCTGAGAGTAGAGGAGACTCAGGGGAAGGGGCAAATGAACAGGGGAAAGGAACTATCACTATTGAAAAGTGTCAATTCTGCACCAGATATTGTATTAGAGCAGTTTATGTTCATTATCTCATTTAATCTTCACCATCACCATCCGAAATAGGTATAATCCCCATTTTGCAGATGAAAAAAATGAGGCTCAGGCATCAAGTTCACACAGCTAGTAAGGTCTGTCTGGGTCCAAAGCCCATGTTTTTCCCCAGTAAAATGTACTACCTTTCAAAAAGTAGATGTCTCATTTCCTTTTTTAGAGTAAAAATATCAAAAGAGCAGAAAATAATGTGAGTAAATATATAATTTTTTTTAAAAGCTGTAACTGAAAGTTCTTATTCTTTAGAAACAACACAAAGCTACTTTGTGATGGAAGAGAAAGGTGTTTTGAACAACAGTACTGATCAGTTAATTCCACTCGTTATAGTGGCTCATTACTGTGAATCATGCTTTTTCTTTAATCTCTCTCCTTGGAGACCACTGAAGAAAAATTAGTTCAAAAATATTATAGATCTGGGCCGGCCCGGCGGCACTCCCCCCGAGGGTTCGGATCCCACATACAGACCGGTTCCCGCTCACTGGCTGAGCGAGGTACGGGCGCAACACCAAGGGTTGTGCTCCCGTTGCCGGACACGAAAAAATACAAAAAGGAAAAAAAGAATTATAGATCTTATCACTTTTAGAACAAAACATTCTCACTAAAAACACTGTGACCAAATAATATTAACAATTATAGTAAATTAAAATAAATTCAAAGTTATCATAAACCTACGATCCTGCTGTCCATGAGGCCTATTCATTAGTCATGACTTCTTTCAAAAATCTAGATATAGATAATGAAGCACTCTACTCTCCATTCCTTGTAATTAGTATAAGAATAGTGGTTTTTCTGATGCCACATTTCCCAGGTTCAAATCCTGGCTCACCCCTTAGTAATTCTATGATCTTCCTTGTAGGGTTGTCAGATTTAGCAAACAAACATACAGAACAGCCAGTTAAATTTGAATTTTAGATAAAAAAAAAAAAACTTTTTTAGTATAAATGTCTCATGCAGAATTATTCATCATTTACCTAAAATTCAGATTTAACTGTCATTCTGTATTTTACCTGGCGACCATACCTTGAACGAGTTACTTATTCTTTCCGTACTTCAGTTTTCTCATCTGTAAAATGGGAATGATAGATGATTGTAGTACCTAGATGATTGTGGTGAGGACTAAATGGGAATATATGTAAATTGCAACCATGCTTGACACAGTGTAAGTACTACATAAATGATAGTCCTTATAACTAACTAATTCCTCTATTTATATTAATTCAAGTAAGGCTTGGTCCTCTGCTTTTAAAAGGACAATGAAAGAATTACTTTATACCTCATTTACTATGTGCAGAACCAAAGTAGAGGAGTGATATTGAAGCATTTAGTTATGCATACTCACTTTGAATACCTTACTTTTTTACTAGGAAACATATTCAATAACCTAGCATTTTACAACCCAGACACAGCTTCTTCTGCTATTGTTCATAAAAATGACCTTTCCATACAGCAATAACCTTTTTATACTTTTAAAGTCTTGAAAAACATAAGAAAATATATCTTTTTTCAAAATATATTTCATGAATTCAATGCATCCTTCACAACAGAATAAGCACCCATTTCTCTGTGTTTGCATAGCAGGAATCTGTACATTGTCAGATGCAAAAGTAACATTAAAATTTAAGAGCTGGTATATTCCAGTTTCTTGTAACACCTGAGTAAAACCCAAACACATAATAAAATGCAGTGTACAAAACATTTAAAATACAATCTATTTGTATCTGCTTTCATGATCTCATATTGTAAATGTCTACCGCTATTTTCACAATTTATATGGAAAGCATGATTTATCTATGTTAATTTCAAGTTGGCATTTAGCCATTTGAATGCTTACCTTCACATATGGGAAACTACAGGGATGTGTGAAGTTTCATAAAAAGTCAATAGCACAGAAAGAATGGAAGAACCAGAACAGTATGAATGATTTTGAAAAATTGGAGAAATATTAACTAAAGTTGCTGTGGACTTTTACAGCAGGCAAATATCACAGTTTTGCCAGTAATCTGTGCTTTAGATTGCAATAAATTGTTTCTGTTTTTCTTTCCATTGCAGAAGACACTAACTTGGCTTCGTGAAACCAGGCATGCATGTCATCTCCCACCTCATTTTCTTTTGAGTGTAGGAGGGGAAATATAATACAAACTGTTCTGGCGCACAATAATCTATTTTACAGTCGCATGCAAGAAAACCATCCCAGAAAACCTGGCAACGTAGTATTCAGATCTCTTCACATCACCTTTGTCCTTTACTTCGTTCCTTTCTGTACTGTCATTATCATGCATTCAAAGAGCAACCCGTGTATACAGGAACACAGCAGAAAAATTCAGTAATACTGTCTTATAAGATTAACAATCATTACTTTGAAGAAAATCGTATGTTTTCTGCAAATAGATATGATGCCAGGAGGCACAAGCAGCATTTGACTGCCCCCAAACATAGGACAATTGTTCAAGAAGTGGTTTGCTAAATGGGAAGTGAACAGTTCCAACTTGGTTTCTATTTTTTTATGTCCTTCATTGACACCTTGCCATGAGGTTACAAAGGACTTCTCTCTGTAATTCTCAAATCTATATTTGCAATCTGACCTCTTGCTATTTTCAACGGCCTTCTGGACATCTCCACTTAGATGTCATGCAGGCACCTCAAACTCAGTGTACCCAAACTGAACTACTTATGTTTTCCCCAATTCTGGTATTCCTTCTGTATGCCCTGGTTCAGTTCAAGGCAGCAACATTTTCCCAGTTCCCTAAGCTAGATGTCTCAGGCATTTTAAACCTCTCCCTCTGGTCTTGTCCACATCCAATCAATTGAATGCTGTTGATTCCACCTCCAAATTGTTTCTGGAATTTATCCCGTCCTCTTCATTCTCACAGCCATTAATTTAGTTCAGTCCCTCTCCTGTACTTTTACAGTGGTCTCCTAATGGCCTCTTAATAGGTCCCTTAAAAAAAATCTGGTTCAAATTCTTCGCTTCCTTTAAAGCCCTCGGGACTGTTGAGCCTATAGAATCAAGTCTAAACTCTTCCAAACGGCATACAAGGCTCACAGTCCGCCCCTAACTTATCCTTCCAGCCTTGTTGCTGGGATGCCTCGTGTATTCTACAGTTCTGCCTATTAAAAATCAAACTACCAGCTAGTCCTTAAAGAAAGCTTGTCATTTCTTTAAGCTGGTGGTTCTTAACCAAGAATACATATCATAATCACCTGGGGAGTTTTTTTAAAAAAATACAAGTTCCCTTTCTCCATCTCAGACTTATAAATTCAGAATCTGTATGAATGGATTGCAGAATCTGGATTTTAACCAGGTCATCGGGTGATGGGGATACCCATGCTTGGTTTAGACATTTGTTCATGCTGTTCCTTCTGTCTGGAATGCCCTCTCTTCTCCACTCCCTCCTCCCATTTCTCTACCTCACCACCTCTTACTCATTTTTTTTTTTTTTTTTGGCACCTGAACCCTGGACTTTGGTGTTATCAGCACCATGCTCTAGCTAACTGAGCTAACTTGCCAGCCCCTTCTTATTCATTTTTCAAGGCTTAGCTCAAATATTCTCTCCTCTATGAAGTCTTCCAGGATATACACAGGTTAAATGAATTGCTCTCTGGTGCCTGGTGCTTTAGTATTAATAGATTGCTACTATAATCATTTATGACTTTGAATGCTCCTTGTTTATTTATTTATTTTCATGGCATTCTCCTGCAAGAAAGCAAATTCCTTGCATGTCTTTGTATTCCCAGCACTTTGTATTGCCAGGCACTGTGCTGAAGAAAAACATAAGAAAGAAAAAAAGGGAGGAAAAAGGAAAGGAAAAAGGGAAAGGTGGTGTAGCTTAGGCTGGATCTGGAGCCAAAGTGAAAGTATAAAAAGACATTCTGTCTTCTATTTCTCAGTAAAATTCCTGTTACCGTCTACAGTTGGCCCCTTGTGGTGGGCCTCATCGGATAACATACTGAATGCTAACTAATCTTAAAATATCGATGTGGCCCAGGAAAAAAAGGAGTAGGTTGGGAGCTTTGCTTGTTTACAATGTTCAGTTTCTGCCCCCAGAAACTTCTGGCAGCCGCTGATAACAGTCCAGCAAGGGGTGCCTTGTTATTCCCTTGCTCTGTTCATGTTCTCTTGAGTACAGAAGTAACAAAACCATGTAAGTTTTTACCACAGGGTGACATAACCTCAGCGAAGCAAGTTGAAGGGTGGTAAGCAAGGGTGGTAATTTTACACAACTGCCTTTCTTAGAGGTCCCGGCAACAACTTCCTTTTCCTCAGTGTGAGCTGATGGCATAGTCACTTCCTATTTGGTCTCAACTGCCAGTTTTTTTCCAGTTTTTAACTGCCACCTTGGACTAGAACTGGTTTTTTTTTTTTTTTTTTTTTTTTTGTCTTTTTCCGTGTCCGGCAACGGATCGCAAGGTCCCGGCAACAACTTCCTTTTCCTCAGTGTGAGCTGATGGCATAGTCACTTCCTATTTGGTCTCAACTGCCAGTTTTTTTCCAGTTTTTAACTGCCACCTTGGACTAGAACTGGTTTTTTTTTTTTTTTTTTTTTGAGGAGCCTACAAATTAAAGAACAAGTGGTCAATTCAATACATTTTTAAAAGTCCACTCAGTGGGGAAAAATATCACCCAGATTTGGTTGTTTAGCATCATTTCATGGTAACCCATGAAAGGCTCTCCTGTGACTAAAAACTGCACCCTGGAGAGCACAAAAAAGTTACCTGACCTCATTTACAAAGAGCCCAGTCTCTGAAAAATTCTCTCCCAAGAAACTCCCCAGTCTCTTCATGTACCCATATGGTAAGACAAAACTATCATTAGAAGAGTACTGTGTTATAACACCTAGGTCACGAGTTCAGATCCCCATACCAGCCAGCCACCAAAAATCAAAAAAATCAAAAAAATCAAAAAAATCAAAAATCAATGACTGTTGCAGCACGCAGTTGTTCTCTCAGCATTGAGGAGTCTGTGAGTGAGCCCATACAAGCTTCTGAGGGCCTTCACCTTGGGTCCAAGGCATATAAAGGTCAGTGGTGTGATCCTTTGAGGGTTTAGGCAGGTAGCAGGAAGGCAGCCCTTAACGTTCCATCTTTTGACTCCTACCTCTACATGTGAATGAGATTGGGCCACATTTACCTCTCTCAGCTTTGTAACCAGCTGGTGAAGGCAAGAAGATAGGAGCTTGATTCTTTTGGCACCTGAATGCAAACATCTCAAAGCAAGTAAGCGTATATGTAAAGAAACGTTATAAGCAGGAAATCGCTGAAGCAGCATCTGCTTCCACCCACCTCCTCTGTTGCTCTATTTCCCTCAGTAGCATCAGGAAGTAAAGCTACTGAGAAAATTCAGCTGTGCTGAGTCTTTGATAACCATAGTTTCTGTTATAAATGATACTATGGTAGAGTATTGCACAGGCCCCAAAAGGTACAAGATTACTCAGGAGAATCCTGCAATTAAACAGGTTGAATGTTCCTTGACCACGAATTGATTCAATAGGTTTTTTCTCAGAATGCTTCGCTACAATGATATCAAGGATACAACATCTGCAAGAACTATTATATCATGGCTTCCAATTTGATACCCACAGAGAGTAAAGAGAAGATTTGTGGTATCACATATGCTTTTATTGAAAAAGAGAAAAAAGGACACTTGAATGTTATTCTTCCAAACATCAATACAGAGTCTGGTAGCCTGAATTGGAATATTCCTATCACTGAATGGTGGGTTTCTAGAATTACCTAGATAATTTCCTTTAGTTTCAAATATTCAGATAATTGAAATACACTCAGATAATTGTATCAATTTGCCAGTATAGATTTATACATTTTATATATTTCGACATAGTCATTAGGCTGAAAATGTGAAAGTCCAAAATGTGAAAACCTACCTTTAAATTTTGTCAAGTGGACTAAGAAGTCAAATTTATCTTGATAAGTTAACATATTTGAAGACTCCTAGGTAATGCCTGGTACATTAGAATATGCTCCGTGATTAAATATTTTTTAAGCAAATCATTAATTTTTCTTAAAGTTATTTTCAGTTCGATATTACTTTTCCTTAAGTTGTATTCACTCTTTTGGAGCAGATGATCTATGGTTTAGTGCAAAAAGAACATAAGAATACTGTTTTGGGGCCAGCCCGGTGGCGCACTGCTACAGTACGCCGCTTGGGAGCGCAGCGGTGCTCCCGCCGAGGGTTCGGATCCCACATACGGACCGGTTCCCGCTCACTGGCTGAGCGAGGTGCGGGTGCAGCACTGAGGGTTGCGATCCCGTTGCCGGTCCCGGTCCGGTACGGGCACGACACTGAGGGTTGCGATCTGTTGCCGGACACGAAAAAAGACAAAAAGGAAAAAAAAAAAAAAAAGAATACTGTTTTGTTTCCAGTACCCACTTGTGGCCCAATATCTTGTGAGGGTTTTTTTGGCCCCAGCCACAACATTGAACTGAAATTTACAAGGAACAGTGATTCCCATGTCTGTTTCTTGGTTAGTAGCCCCAAATGCAAAGAGTATAGAGCAGGATTTCTCAAATCTTGGCACCACTGACATTTTGGGCTGGATAATTCTTTGTTATTGGGATTGGCTTCTGCATTATAGGATGGTTAGCAGCATCCCTGGCCTCTACACACTTAATGCTAGGGACAATGCCCCCTCCCCATTTGCGACACCCATAAATATTCTTCAGGATGCAAAATTGCAACCATGGCATTCAAGTTTATTTGGCCATTTCTGTCTACCTACCTACACTTTAGCTACGAACCAGTTCATTCAGTAAACATTTATAAACATGGGTAAAGTAAAATATTTAATATTGAGAGTATGACAAATGTCAGGAAATTGAAACCACAGATGCTAAATTTAAATTATTAAGTTTTATGGGGCTCAAGGACACTGACGTGGACTTCACTGACTTTACTTCATCTATGTATAGTCTTAGTTTATTATATGGTTATTAAGTATTTACAGCCACCCAGTCACATCAATCAAGCAGGTACCAAATTCTATCTGAGGTGCTATGTCACACTCTATGGGGCTACCAAAAAGCACAAGATGTCGTGCTTCTCCTCAAGGAACTTTTCCCATCAAGCTATAGGAATACACTGTAATGTATTACTAGACTCTGGGCTGACATTTTGAAGTAAAATATTCGTGTCCATTTTCTATGTGTGTGTGTGGGGAGTGGTAGCAAAAGCATACCTGAATTTCTTGTCATTTTATTTAAATTAAGAATTTGAGAAGTAATGCAGTCCAAGGGGGAAAAAATACCTGGTGCTCATAAAATCTGGATTGTTTTCAAATATGGACAACTTCAAGGGCCGGCCTGTGGCTCACTTGGGAGAGTGTGGCGCTGATAACCCCCAGGCTGCAGGTTCAGATCCCTATATAGGGATGGCCAGTTAGCTCACTTGGGAGAGTGTGGTGCTAACATCACCAAGTCAGGGGTTAAGATTCCCTTACAGGTCATCTTTTTTTAAAAAACAAAACAAAACAAAACAAATATGGACAACTTCACAATATTTTATGAATACATACATGCACACACAATGGAAAAAGCATAAACAAACCCTGTAAACAACTCAAGTGATCTTTATCAATAATAACAATAGATGGTTTATTTAATAACAGTAGACCTAAATAAAGGTCAGAAAGTTTACTAAGATCTCAAAAGTCGTGTATTTTAGAAAATGGCTCAATAGTCCAGATCTCAAAATTTAGCATTCAGTTTTCCACAGTATTCCATAACTCTTGCCCAGAATGATGTCAGGGAAAGTTACTTCTCTGATATGCTTTATGTAAATTATAGAACTTACTCTCATGTAGTTGTGAAATTAAAGTAACTGAAAATAATTTAGGAGACAAAAAATGAAAGGTATAACACATAATAAAGTGAACGACTTAAAGGTTCAACAATTAACCTAGCATCAATAAAACAAACAGTGTGCTCATTAGGCACCTAGTAACCTCAGTGGAGAATTCAAAGGAAGTGCATTCATTCACTCATTCATTCATTCAACAGATATTTATTGAGGGCCAGCTATATGCCACATACTGTTCTAGGCTTTGTGGATACAGCAATGAACAAAACAAAAAACTTGCCCTTAGAGAGGTGCCATTTCTACCTGAATAATTCTGGTGTAAGAAAAGCTGGATCTCTGGCCTCAAGGACCTAATAATTTTGTTGGGCAGATAAAACAAATGAAATACATGAAGTAGGAATAAAGAACAACACTGTGAGCGCTGCTTCCACCAACATACAGTAAGAAGGATTGGAGCAACTGGGAAGGCTCAGTGAAGGAGGTGGGACTTGTGATAGTTATTAAATGATGGCGCTTGATTCAGACCTTTGCTACTCAAAGTGTGATCTAAGGATCAGCTGTATCAGCACCACCTAGGAGCTTGTTAGCAATGCAGAATCTTGGGCCCACTCCAGACTTGTGAGATCAAAATCTGCACTTTAAAAAGAACCCTAGGAGATTTCTATGGACATTAAAGTTTAGGTGGCACTGCAAGGTCAGGCTGGCATTGTTAAGTGTGGGAAACATAGACCAGATCAGGGCCCACCATCGGGTTAGAAATAGCGAGTTCCTGGACTTGGGGAACTAGGAGTAAGGAAAATGCAATTATATCCTTTATCGTCATTAAAAACAAACAGAAACCATAGAGGAAGGAGTAAGTTTATCACCAGTTAGAATTTGAATTCCCAGCTCTCCCACCTCTTAATTGTGTGATATTTGGGTCAAATTATTTAACCTGCTGAGCCTTTTTCTTCATCTGTAAAATGGGGAAAAAAGCAGTTACGACCCGAGAAGGCCCTTGTAAAGATTCAATAAGGCAATGCATATAAAGCACTTAGCAGTCCCTGGCACACACACCAAAAAATGGCATCTATTAATGATAATGTTTTTGATAATAATCATATGCTATTCTCTGAGAAAGATTAAAGAGAAGATAAATATTTATTGAGGGTCTACTAGAGCCCCCCCTCGAGTGTGTTGGGTACAGACCTATAACAAATTGCAAGGTACGGAACTTCATCCTCATTTTAAACTGGCTCTTGGATTTTACGTTTTTAAAATGTAATTAACCCCTAGTGTGTTCCCAAAGGTGCCTTCCTAATGAGATTCCTGTAATTGATATTATTTTAGCATTGTTACTGCTATTATTAGGATACTCTCAAAAGAGCTCATCACCCTCCTAGAGTGGAACTTAAAATGAGGCGGAGGCAGGGAGTTGGCGTAACCACTGCTGTGTATGCTGAATTCAACCATCCCTACTGCTAATGATCCAATCTCATTTCCCACGCCTCTATTATCCTCATTAATTTTCCTGCCAGTATACCATCTGTTTTCCAATTTCTCTCTCCCTTACACGTGCAGAACTTGTAGAGAAAAACCTCAGTCGTGCCGTCCCCCAAGTGATAGCCCAAGAGGCGGGGACAGCCTCAGGTTGAAGTCACCTGAAGCATGTCTGGGGACGGGGAACACGGAAAGCCAGAGAGTGGCTACGGGTCCGCCCAGTGGTGCAGCCCCCGGCTGGGGAGAAGGGACGGCGGGAATGAGCAAGGGTCCACCGACTCAGCAGTTCACTGTGGACCCACCTTCGGCCAGCTGGGGGTACCAGGAAAGACTTCCAATACTCCCCAAGTTTCAGCTCAAGAAGTCTCTGAGGCTGCATGTGCCCCAGTGTCGCACGCCTGCCTGCAACGTGGCCGCGTCCGGGACGCTCTCATACCCCCAGGGTCTCCCACACTCTTCCATGCTTTCTCCAGGCCCAGATGCGTTCCAGGTCTCCCAGTCCCGTCGTTCTCCTCTCCGCGTGCCAGGAGAGTCTCTCCCTTCTCGGGCTCCCGCAAGCCCAGTCAAACCCCTTCGCTGCCTGGAACCCCAGCTCCCCTGACACCACCCGGCTGCGGGACTGGGACGAGGGCAGGGCCAGCGGGGGAACCGCCCCCAACCGACTCCCCGGGCAGGCGAGCGGGCGGGTTGCTGGGGCGCCTCCACCTCCTCTTCCTAAAGCGGCGAGGCGCAGACGAGCGGCATCACTCGAGCCCAGGTCCCAGCCACAGCCACACACAGCGCCCCACGTTCAGGAAGAGGAGCAGCAGCGGCTACAGCGGCAGGCGGGCGCCAGAAAGGTAGACTGAGTCCCAGGGAGCCGCGCCGCCAAGTGCCCACCTTCCAGCTCTGGGATACGCGCCACCAGCCCAGTAACCCCACTTCTGTGTGTCCTAACAGGCCCCGATCGAAAAGCCTGGGAGGGCCGCCGAGCTACCCCCGGAGGAGGAGCCAGTCCCAGCCCAAGGCGCCACCGCCGCAGAAGCAGTGCGGAGCAGCAGTCGCCTTCATGGCCCACTCACCGGTGGCTGTCCAAGTGCCCGGGATGCAGGTGAGGAAGCCCCGGCCTCCCCCGCCACCCACGTGACTGCCCGGGAGCCCGGTGCGCGCTCTGCGCTGGGCACCAGCCACGAAGGGGCAGCCCCCGGGCTCCCCTTGAAGGCAGGGCCGGGCACTCTGGCCAGGTGACCTGGGAGTAGGGCTTGAGGTGTTTTCTGGAGTCTAGGCTAGCTGGTGCTCTGCACTGTGAAGGCGAGGAGGGCCTGGGACGCGCAACTAGGTGGGGATTGCGGGGGAAGGGGGGTATAAAAATAGGCCAGAGCCAGAGACACCTGCGCCTTCTGAGCCTGGCACGGTTGGGTTTTGGGGGGGGGAACTTAACCTGAGAGCGATGGAGGTGTCTCGGAATTCGTGGGGTAAAAGGCGAATCGTGTCCCCCAAAACACACACACACACACACACACACACACACTCAAGTTGGGGCGGGGCAAGACAAGGGGTGGCGGTGGCGGCGGCATTGAATTGGGCTCTTCCTGTGTGCGTAAAGCGAAGAGCGAGGTGACTTTTTCCCTTTCGGTGCTGCTCTGGTGCTGCTCTTAAAGGGCGAAGTTGTATCTCGCTCCCCCACCTGGTGCAGCCCATAGTGTGGCGTGAGAAATGTAGGGTCCTATTCAGAGTCGCCTCGATGATGACTTCCCAGCCCCCTCTCCCTGCCTTTCCCACAAGACTGTTGCATGTGGTTAAAGGAAGCTTTTTGTCCTGGACAAGGGACTACTGCGTGGGACCCAACTTCTTATGCAAGGTCTACCCAGCCCAAACCCTCCCCCTATTATATTCTCACTTCATCAAAGAAAAACTATGTCAAGACACTTTTTATGCTGTTATATTTTTAAATCGGTGCATTTTAGGCTCTCTGCTAAATATTATCCAAATCTACTAACTTTTTTGAAGCATTCACGTTTTATTTATTTATTTTTTCTTTTGTTACATAGCCCCAATAACCTACTTACGAATAGGTCAGAGGCTAAAAACACTAAAGCCTCAGTCCCTCATGATCTTCTAATAATGCAAAAGCAAACTTTTTTCAAGTTCAGAAAAGAAATGTTTGGAGTCGTAAATAACTTATGTTTCTAGTAGAAATCAAAGGGCTGTGGATGGGGGCCTCAATTAACTTATTGATGAATGGAATTCTTTTTTTTTTTTTTAAAGCAATCGGTCTAATTTTATGCATGATCACAAGAGTGATTTCTAAAATCCTTTCCCAAATCAAGGCCATTTGTGTAGGGCATGTCTAACCTAGCACTCCTGTGTGTCCTAAGCACCAGGCCTTGAAAAACCTGCACTTAGAGTAAGACTGTGTTGAGTCCCAGAAAGTTGGTACATATTTAATAAAAATAGGTAAAAGAGAAAACAAAAAAGAGAGACAGAGAGAGAGAGATAAAGGGAAATAGGTTAATCCATTCAAGCTTTGCAAAATGCCTCAGACTTCCTTCTCGGGCTGTCTCCCCCCTTCCTTCTTTCTCTTTCCCCCATCCACCCTGCCCTACACTCGTTCATTCAGTTCTGCCTTTGATTGTATCAAGAGAATTAGTAGTTTGCAATACTAACTACAGTTTTGCCCTGTCTGATCTGGAATAACGTGTGAAATTTTCCCACTGTTCTCTTCTTTCCCTTATGTGGAGAGGAGAACAGTAACAGATGTAAAATTAGTCTCTAAGGGTCTCCAGGCTTCTCTCTCCATTGTGTGCACGTGCCTGCATGCATCCCTCAGCAGAGAACCTCCGGTTCATCAAGTTGGTGATTCTGGGGAACTCTTTGTGCTGAGGAAAAAAAATGGTTTCTGGCCTTTATTTGATTTGTCTTGACATTATTTGATTTATATGGTTTCTAGTCTTTATTTGATTTGTCTTGACTTTATTTGATTTATATGGTTCAGGAACTGCTTGCTGTTCAGTATTTCTTATTGCTCCCCACTTTAGTTGTCTGGGTTGCCTATCTCTTGAGTTTTTAAATCTTAATTAAGGTGGATGAGGATGTGAATCACATATTTTAAATTACAAATTCTGCCTTTCACTTTATACCCTCCAAAAGTTGTGATTACTTTGTGCAGCAGTTTGGGTAGGACAATCATCTCAATATTAGCAAACAGAAGAGGAATATTTATTTGTCATTCTCTCCATCTTAGTGAAGTGGTAAATTCTTAACTCCTTATTTCCATTTTCTTTCTACACATGGTTTTTAAACAAAAGTTTTCTCCGTATTTGAAATTGTACAGTACCCTATAAATAAATTTGATGGCATGAAGTGTGACTCTTAGCCTAAACTACTTTTATTATTTATCTGTGTAAAAATATTGCAGCTGAGATACAGAAATATACGACAAGCTTGTAAGATCTCCTAAAGTTTTATTAGAGTTAGAAGCAACTTTTAGACCTTTAGAGTAGTAAGAAAACTTGAGTTAGCCATGTGTTCTTGAAATCAATGTATAGTATTTCCACAAATCAGGGTGAAGTGGTTGACCAGCCTGTAACTTTTTAACAGTTTATTTTAGAGAATTATGAAGATTGATGTAAAAAAAATGATTTTTCCAGAAATACAAACAGAATTACTTTATCCACAATGTTTTTCTCCCTCTGAGGACAGACGTGCAGTAGAAGCCGAGCTACCTGTTCTATCACTTAAGTCTTCCAGCATTCCTGACTTGCAAACAAAGAAATTTCTGTTGCCACTAGTTTAAAATAGGAAAGAAACTTGGAGTGAAGAAAGAAAATCCAGGATTTGGTCCAGTTCAAACTCTTCCTATGAATTAGTTATTCAAACTCATATTGTTGATATTTCTTAATATTGTGGTAATGAACATTTTTGCCATATTACACCAAGTGTTGAGGGTATGAATTTTTTTGTACTTAATTTGTGCTTACTTCTTTAGTGTAAAACTAAAGGAATTTTCCATACCAGGAGCTGAACTCTTGAAAAATATTTAAAGCACAACCTAAAATAAATAAATAAATAAATAAACCAATAAACCTGTTTCTTTCCTCTCAAATATTTACTCTTTATTTAAAACCCATTTTTTCCTTTGACGTTTTCAGTTATAAATAATACTTAAGTTTAAGATATTTCCCCTTAGAACCTGCATTAGTATTTATGAAGACAAATACTCTAAATTGACTGTTAAATTTTTTATAAAGTGTAGGTGGGAGAATAAAGTTAAATGCTGAATTGCAGTACTAATGATGTTATATGCTATGCATTATGCTCTGCCTCTCACTAAAGAATTTTTTAAAGTTGCTGGTAAAGAATTTTTAATTAGCCTTCATGTATCTTTAAATACGATCGAGGCGGTACAGTTTGAAATGCTTGTTATTTGAGTTGTGAAGTGCCAATGAAGTTTAAGGATTAATAAATGCTTTATTGAAGACTTTTATCGAGGAAGTGCAGAACATTGCCTGGCACCAGTGAACCTAGTTACTGGGTTCTTGGAAGGGTACAAAAATATACTACATGATCTGCCCTTAAAGATCTTAAAATCGTGTCGAGTTGTTAAAGCTAGTACATGAAATAGCAACTAATGCAAAAATCTGTGAACTTACTGTAAGTACAATAGAACTTTCGGACTGGCAGAGTTGAAGGCTTCCAGAAGGTAAGCTGACCCCAAAGTATTGTTTGGATCCATATTGGGGAGGGCATTTCTAAGCAGGGAGATACCCTGAGCAAAGATATATATAAATGGAAAAGAAAGGGTATGCCCCCAAGTGCGAGTACACACACACACACACACACACACACACACACACACACACACACACACACACACACATACACGTAGTCTTTGAGAGCCGGATAAAATTGCTTGGGCTGTGATGAAGAATTCCTCTAGAGAAATAATAGGAGATAAGATTGGAAAACTGGATCAGATTCCGATCGTGATGGTCCTTAAATGCTAGGGAAGGATTTTGGCCTTTGAACTACTCATCAAACACTTCTGAGTAAGAGAGACTCAATGAACAAAGTTATATCTAGGAAGAGAAATTTCAAGATTGGATGAATGGATGAATGGGAGACATGGCAGTTTGATCTGTAGAGGCTATTTCAATGGGACAGTCATGACTGTACAGACCCAATGGACCTTGTATTGACAGATTGCTTCAGGTATGCCTAGTACTGTGAGGGGAAAAAAATCACCAAACTTTATGATTAGCTAGTTACAGAAGGAGGAGTCAAAATCTTTGTGGTGTTGGATATGGGGAACTGCGAGAGTTATGGCACATGTGAAAGAAATTGGAATGTAATGGGGAAGAGCCAGATCTGGTAGGAAGTTACTGATTTCTGTTCTAGACTTGAGAATATTGAGGTAACAATGAGATGACAAAGTAAAATTGTCCAACAAGTAGTTGAAGATATAGAACTGGAGCTTTAGTCATTCATCAGGCATTTACTGACATCTACTTATGCCAGGCACTTTACTTGAAAATGAAGAACCAGAGCCACCAGGAAGGGAGAGGTTCATAACGCCAGAGAGAATATGTGGACGTGAGGGCCCTCATTGTAAGAAAAGGAAACAGGGCTTTAAGATGCATGGGAGGACAAGACGATGTTTCAAGGTAGACAGAGAGTTAATGGGGGCAAGAGGTGGGGGGCAAGGATTGTTTATTTAACTGTTATCAGGAAACCTAAATTGGAGAAAGAATTCCATTTGGTACCACAATCTAGTTTGTGGAGTTCTCATTTCCCTTACACGTTCCAAAGGGACTAATCAGTTTTGAAGTTCGAGGTGGAAAGCATTGCCTTGCATTAATGAGCGCAAACCATTGTCCTTCTTGTTGAGTGGTTGATGCAGAAGTATAGCACATGCTAATAAAAATGGCAGAAGACCAGCTGAAACAAAGTAATCAAAGCCAACTGTTATCTGGGAGAGGCTGGGCTAATTGGAAGGTTCGAAGCTGGGGGCTAGAGGCCGTAGGGAGAGTAAACGGGAATTGGGCCCCTGGGAGGGCATGTGCTTTGAACAGTAATGAGGGTCTCGTAATGGCACTTGAGTACAAAGGTTCACCATATACCTCCCTTGCTTGAGTAATAGAAAATGAGATAATATAATTTAGCTGGTACTTAGGAACTATTGAACATTGTGATACTGTATTTTTTAATTCTGCCTTTCATTTATTCAATGACCTTGAGCAAATCATCTACAAAACGGGGAATAATAAAAGCTGCATTTCCTTTGCCTCAATGAGAGGTTATTAGGATGAATTAACTATCATGTGTGGAATATATTTTGAGTTCCTTTACAAAAGGTGTTATGTATATGGGCATTTCATCCTGCAAAACAGTACTAGGCTAATCACATGAAAACACTCTCATATCTTATCTCTCTCCTGCTTAATAACCCATATTTTTCTATTGAAACCTAATCACCACCTACAACCCCGCAACTGGATCCAGAGCTTTCTGCTCACCTCTTGTCTGTAGTTTAAACTCAGTTCTCACTACTTCCCAACAAGAAATCCCTTTTGTTCTACCATGCTAGATAACTCAGTAATCACTGATTGGCCAAATTCTACCTGATTTTCAAGGTCTTCACCTTACCTTCTCCATGAACTGCCTCGGAATGTTGCAGGCTATAGAAATCTCTTCCATTTGCAAGCACCTATTTTGTCTGTTGTCAGCAGCAGACAGTCCAGTCCTTGATTTATATACTGCCTTAGAGTTTCTCTAATTATATATGTTATATGTGTCTCCCAAACAAGGCTATCCATTTTTTGAAGGTGGGGACCATATATTTTACTTTTCTTTATACCATCAGGTATGACTTGTATGTAAAGTGTTGGCTAATGAGTATGCAAGGGTACTTCAAAAAGTTCATGGAAAGATAGAATTAAAAGATAATACAAACCTTTCCGTGAACTTTTTGAAGTATCCTCATAGCATAAACTGGACTTTTCTAACTTTTTTCAATTCTGGCTCTGTTTCTTTAAATATGTTCTATAATGCTTGAATTCTGTGGATCACGAAGGCTTATTTGTGTACAATGTAGACTTTCTATAGTTATTAAAATGATTTTAATGCATTATATGTCTAGCAAAATTTACTTGTAGTTACAAGTAATTAGCTGTTCATACACTAAAGCTTTTACTCCCTTGCCCTCCAAGGCCTTTGAGAGAAAAAGGAGCCTCGTTGCTTTCCTAGTAACCAGGGCAGATTGCAGGCAAATTTGTGTCTTTGGGAGAAATAACCCCCCCTCCCCTCCTCTTCCCTCATCTTCTTTCCTTTTCTCCTTCCTTCTAGGTGGTAGTTGTAGTTTCTTATGGCTCTTCAGAGTTGTCTCCCTGGTGATTAGGACCTACCTTCCTCTTGTCCCTTCCCTCTGTCCTCCCCCTCCCCCCAAAATGAAGTTTTTACTCCCCTGTCCCAGCTGTCACATTAGAAAGAATCTGATAATTTCATTCATATTAAGATTTTTTGATTAATGGCTCAGTGTGTGACCTCTTCCACAGATGTTCACGTTTTACAGGGAGTAATGCCTTAAAGAAATGAAAATCTAATAGTAGAATTTCAGACATCTTGGTAATAGTTTTGACTGAGTTGTGTCTTCTGAAAGAGTGGTGGTTTTACTGGTTTAGTTTGTTGCTAGAAAACGGAGTTAGGAGAACAAAAATTAACTCAATTATTAGGTGTGCTGTAACAAACTCCTTTTCATTTCTCATAATTAGGACTCAAAGAATCTCCACCACAGGTACATATAAAACAATGTCTCTGGAAGTATGCTTATGAAGTAACTCACATGAAGAAAAACAAAAATTGATAAAACATGCACAACTAAAGTTTTGCCTTCAACTTATGTACATTTCTCACTTGGTCATCTGCCATTTTAGACTAAGGTGTTATATGGTAAGGATCACATCTTTGAATTAATATTTGAAGAAATCAAATGCTTATTAAATATATTAAGTAATTCCTGTCAACAATCCTATGAAATAGGAGGAGTGAGTCTATAGGAAAATGCCTTCAAATTTGGGTTTAAAAGTAAAACTAACAGCATATTGCTGGCCAACTCTACCCATAACCCTCTTTGTTGTCCCTCCCCTAAACCTTATATGACCTGATGTGCACATTCAGAGAAACAGGGAAACCTATGTAGAGAGCTGATCTCTGAATGTCCTCTGTTTCTGGCAGCCTCTCCCCACCTCCCTTCACCAGTATATATATACCTTACTGGGGATAGAGCTCCAGGGTCCTGCCGAGAACACCCCCCAGCCTTTTCGTTTCAGCATTCCCCTGACAGTAGCCTGCTGGTCCTTCTTTTCTTTCATATCGTAGAATCATGAATTAGAATGATTCGTGTCCTAAAATATCGAGTAAAATTGTGGTTCGTACTCCCTGGGCCCCAGAGTAAATAAAATTGTAGGCAGCTTAGATGCAAGAGTTGAAAATATTCTAATTATCTTTTTTTTAAGTGTCCACTTTCCCCCTGTTTGGTAAAGTAACTTCAAAAATGTGCTGTTGAGGGAATCCCAGGCATTGTGTTTTTGTATTTTTCTCATGAAAAATATTTACAGAAAATATTTACATTTCAACCTGTAACCTCTGTTAGAATAACAGAGATTGTGCGTTGTTAGTGGTATTTTTAAACATTTCTCTCTCCCCTTTCACCTGTTAAAGAAAACAGTGGGGGGTGGAGGAAGCAACCTGTAAAACCCTATTAATTTAAAATACAAAGGACTGAAACAAGTCAAGTTCAAATCAACCATCATCATTGGATTTTTAAAGTTTGTTTATTACAGAACAATTGGGTGTCTAGCCAAAGAATAACAGTTGCTTTGCATTATAGAAGCAGCTTCACAGTATCAACTTAATGAAGTTTTACTGGATTTGAAATTCATACCACACTAAATGTGTTAGGAAATTTCTAAGCATAGTAGCGAATTACTCTACCAGGTTTCAATAGTGCCTGGTAACAGAATCCTAGGAGTGAATTTTTGGCAGGTGGAAGAAATACTTCAAGGACATCTAGATACATCCAGATTTTTCTTTGAAAATGCATTTTTGAGTTGCTCTGTTAGTGCCTTTTTACCCCCCCCACCCCTCCCCCAGCTTTCCATTAAACCATTGGCTTTGGGACATATCACTTTACAGTATGTTATATTAGGCTAGGCTTAACTGTTTGATGCACTATAGTATAAATAACAGATCAGTGGGTGATAGGGGAGGAATGGGCAACTTAGACAATCAGGTGGGGCATAAGTTGTTATTAACGCAAGAAAATTTGGGGGAGCTGAGCCATAGAAACCATAAAGTCAGAATTTTTTCCCAAAGCTTCTGCTTGATCATTATTGCTGCTCACTAGGGCTGGGAAAGTTTCTAGACTCCCTGGTCTCAATTTCCTGCTGCCTGCCTTAACTTTAAGCAGAAGCACAAAAGAAACCAATCAGCAAAGCATGCACACATGCTACTAAGTATGGTGATAGAAAATAGAACTTTGACCTCTTGTGGTTAAAGAGACTATAGTCAGTGTGTCTGGCAGCCTCAGGGAAAGAAGCATATTTCAAATGTATGCTTTTTAAAAGCTACTGAACCCCATGGGAAGAACAGTTAGCAAACTCATTAATTAAGGTCCTGTTTGCTTCTCTAGTTTTAGTCTAAATCCTTTGTTTGAACTTAACTCTGAGCCTTCCTGTGTGCTTGTCAGTAAATGGTAATATATTGGACTTTCCCAAGTTGGACATTGGTGACCCAGGTTTAATGTTTTTACACATTTAGTCTTTGTGAAACAACGGGGTCTGATTTAAGCTTGAAGATTATTAGTAGCAAAGTTTGGAAGCCCTGCTTTGCATAGGACAGTGCTTATACTCTAACTGGAGTGACTAGATGCATTTAGAAATCCAACAACGCAGAGCAATAGTGAGGAATCCCAAATAGTGAGGAATCCAAATAGTGAGAATCCGATATAGAAACATCCCAAGAAAGGAAACTGTCATTTATAGAATACTTTTATGCTACTGCACTGCATTGCTTCTAGGCAGGGTGGCCTTCAACAGACCCTTAAAAGAGAGTGGGGGACAAGCAGGAGAAAGGGCACAAAGGACACACACAATGTTCCTTCTGTAACAGAGGTATGAGCTAGGTGCCTATGGGCATGAACTATGTTAGGCCAGATTGTAAAAAGCCTTGAATGCCACACTCAAACATTTATTCTTTACTCAGTCCATAATAAGGAATTTTTCAGTAAGATAATGAAATGATGGAAGCAACGTTGTTTGTTTGCTTTGGAAGATTGCATTAGGCTTCCAACCCAACAGACTGGGCTGCAGATAGGGGAAGGCTGAGGGCTTTAGTTGATAAGGGTGATCTAGGGCAATGAGTGGTCAAACTTGAGCATGTATTTGAACCACCTGGAAGGCTTTTTAAAACACAGACTGCTAGGCCCCATCCCCAGTTTCTGATTCAGTAGGTCTGGCTGGAGTTTGTGGGTTTGCATTTCTAATAAGTTCTCAGCTGCTCTGCTGGGCTGGGGATCACTCTGAGTACCACATGAAGAAGATTTTAACAGACCTTGGTGACTAATTGAATGTGAGAAGAGGATAAACATGATGGGAGAAGAAAGAGGTAAAGATATGGTTGAGTTTGGAAGAAAACGAGTTCATTTTTTAAAATGTTGAATTTAACGTTCTGGTCATATGCAAGCAGAAGCATTTAGTGACACGTTTGTTCAAGAGAGAAGATGGAGATTTTAGAGTCCTGTGTGGAGATAGATAGATAGGTGAAATTGAGAGATGAAAGTAATGAGACTTCTAATTATCCTTCCAGGAAGCTAAACTCTGTGTTAAGTTCTACAGCTTCCCAAATCTCACTGTCACCCCTGACTTCTGTTTTCTTTGATCCAGGTTTGCAATTTAGCAAATGCCCGTTGTCATCATTATACCAATCTGCTTCAAAAAGTTTGTGGAAAAATCGAATTGAAAGATAACACGAATCTTTCCACAAAATTTTAAAAGTACCCTCATATATTTATTGCTGACCCATGTGTGCTGTATGTAACGTACTTCAGTTTTTATTGATTTAATGTTTTTATTATGTTCTATTTATTTTTTCAACTTTTTTGTCTGGATGAGTTTCTTGGATGACAAATCTTGCAAATAAAACCTTTCTGTGGAATTCTGTTACTATGCTTAGTGTGATTAGGTGTTTACTGTAGTAAATGGCTCAGTAAATGCTCTTATCTTCAAATGCAAACCCTCATGAAGAATGTGAAATCTCTTTATGCTTATAGTTGCGAAAATGCAAGTTGGCTAAAGTGAAACAAAATATCAATAAGTGGCAATATTTCTCCCAAAGGTCAAGATTTTGATACATCTCACCAATTTTTATTTTTCGGAATCCCTTTTCCTCCCCCTATTATCACCCCCATCCCCAAATCCCCAATCAAACTGGACTTAGTAGCCCTGGGCTGCTATTATATAAAAAAAAATACCCCTTCACAATTATGACATCCCAAAGCCAACTTATGTTTATATATGTAAATTGCTGGAAGAAAGAGGAAGTTACTTCTGAATCATTAAGAAAATATCAAACCACTTCCTAAATGGCTTCTCTGCTCTCTAAAATATTCTTTATACCTGTCAGATTATATATTACCATTTGCTAACAGGTACCATGTAGGATGGCTCAGAGTTTAGTTCAAACAAAAGATTAGAACTGAAAATAAGAGAAGCAAATAGGGCCTATTTAATAAGTTTGCCAACACCAAACAATGTGAGCAAACTTAATTACCCTAATCTTAGGGTTATTAGGATATTAGACATGTTGCACTTTTATTATGTCACATGTTACAATTTTATTGTGGGTGGTTCTTTCAGCCTTTGATATTTAAACTCATACTATTCTTGAAGAAATTGAACTCACAGCAGTCTGTTCCATACAGGGTACAGATCATGGGAAATGACTTAATGAAATTCGATACCAGTGTTCAGCAGTTTTAGTGAATAAGAATTGAATTGAACATTATGTGGGACTGTATTTATCAAGATTTTCAATTCTCCCCTTAATTTCTCCTGTAGTATAGTCTTACAGAGAATCATTGCATCAGTCATTATATTTGCTTTTGATAAATATCAATCTGTTTCCCTGTTAGTAAAATCAAAGATATGTGGGCAGTATACTAATGACTTCTAGTTAACAGAAACTTCTAACCATTCCATAAGCTCTTATTTTGAAGCTAAAATTGTTATAGGTCCTTCATGCTATAGATTTTCAGGCGATGAGGAATGGAGAGGACCAGACATTGGATTCTGTTTCAGTGACAAACAAAATTTTTTACCTGGAGAGCTGCTGTTCTTTTTTTTAGAAAAAACTACTTATCTCTTCATGAAAAATGGTGACTGTCACTGAAAGATCTTTTTTACTCTGTCACAGGCTTTCCAAAGGGCACATAGAATGAAAACGTGGGATTCGACTAGTTAAATAATGAATCAATTTCGAGGTTTTAGCATAGGTGACACCTCCATGGTCGTCGTTTTGGACTGTGATTTCTGGTAATAGCGAGTGAAAAAAAACTATTACTGCTGTTGCTATGGATCTTCTATCTGCTGAGGTTCAGACATCGTTTTTTTGGAGGCTGCAGTGTAAACCCTGCTTAGCGAAGGTAGAATTTCATAATGCCAGAGGATTACTGCTGCCTCATGAGCAAACAGAAAATATAGGTGAAGAAAAAGGTGGACTCTGGAAGAACAGAAAGACAGTATTTCCAAGGAAGGGGAAAAGTAGTCTTTTTCTTTAAAGATTGAGAGTACTCTCTATATTTTTTTAGAATGGGAAATTTCTCTACTTTCTGCAGAGAGGAGAAAAACCTAACAGAAAAGGAAATTGGGGAGGTAAATAGTAATTCATTTCTTTCTTGTTGCTTATGACTTCTGTGATAAAAGTTACATTTACATAATTAATGTGTTATGGCAAGAAAATGTCTGTATAGAGTCTTTTTGGTTGGGAGGAAGCTTGTGAAAGATCCAGGGGAAGAACTGACATCATGGGGAAGTGATTTCAGTTGCTTTTTTATTTAAGATGTACAATTTTGGTGGTATGTGTACTCAACCAATAAATTGTTTCTAGACACTTGGAATCATTTTGGGTGGCCTTTTTTTTTTTCTTCTGTAGCCAAAATAAATACTTTTCATTAACAAGGAAAAATGCCAGAATATCACTAGATTTTATTTGGCTAATTTAGACTGCTGTTTTGTGGAGAAGAGAGGCTAAAGAGAAGTCTCACTTTCAAATGACTGGACTTAATATCATTGTTACTTTTCCTGTAGGTTCTGGCATTAAAGTTCTCCCTCGGGGAGTGATTAAAACAGTTCTTTGGAGCATTTCAAGGCTGAGTAGCATCTCCGATTTACTTTAAAATAAGTTTGCCTAATGACTTCTTAGCACAAATTGATTTATGTTTTGGCTGAGAGAAGAGTTCTAAATAGTAGTAGTAGTCCAATCACTTTTTCTTTAAAGAATACTTATGGAAACTGAATAATGTATTGTTTCTATAATTGACTTTTAACCTTCCAGTAGTTTAAAAGGTATAAATGTCTTCATACTTTAAAAAAAGAAAAGAAAAGAAAAACCACTGTTTTCTGCCCAGGGATTGCAGCCCCCTCTCTGAGTTCCAGCCATAGATACACTTTTCTCCTGTTGTCTGCCCATGTGCCTGGGTTCTGGGTCAAACTGTATAACTAGAAGCACTTTAATTTAATTACTCTCGTGTGTATTTTTTGATGACAGTGCATCATACAACTGCAATGTAAGGGTGATACTGAAAGATAAAGCATAACTTTAGGCATTTTTTTAAAAACCTCCTTTAACTGAAAGAATATTCTTATTTAATATGGTCAAGTGGTTCCAGACCTTGAGAATTTAATTTTTTTTCCTGGTAAGAAACTAAGTCGTTTGCTCCTAACTCTTAGAATGAAGAGATAGTGTATTCTGTTCCACTATACTATGAAATAATGCCTGCTTGCATCTCCTCAAATGTAAAGTGAGGGGATTGCATAGGTAACCCTTAAACTCTAAAGCTGTGTGTTTGGGGAATTCTGCTCAGGAGTGGCGATTAGGTTATTATTGTAAAAGACAAGGCACACAACACTATTTATATATGGAAGGGATCAGGTACCCTTTTCAAGCAAGTTTTGAATTAGATGTAATTAACTTTCTACTGAGACAATTAATGTGTAATTACTTTCCTTACTATTTGTAATTAATTTTCTACTAAGAGGTAATAAGGCTATAACATTCGCCTTATGCTTTGGACAAAAGGAAAGTTCCTTGAGATAGCTTCGAATGCCTATATTTTTTGAAAATAATAATCATTCACCTTCTTCCAGTAGTGTTTGTAGAGTTTTGTTAATCTAATGCAGACTTTCTCAGCCAGGGTTTTCATCTGAAGCATAAAACAGAAAGTGATCAGAGTTACTGTTTTCTCTATTCTCCCGAGGACATATAACTGAGACCAATTCTAGATGCACTAGAGAGCAGTCGATTTATTACATACAATGGATTGATTCCTTAGGACAGCAGTTGGCAAACTACAGCCAAGGGCCAAATCCTGCCTGCAGGCTGTTCGTGTATGGCCTGCAAACTAAAAATATTTTTTACATTTTTAAGGAGTTGTTGAAAAAGACTATGTGACAGAAACTCAGAGACTGCAGAGTGTGCTTGACCCACAAAGCCTAAAATATTTACTATCTGGCCCCTTAAAGAAAAAGTTTGCCGACTCCTGCCTTAGGGCACTGAAACCCATTGAGAATTGGTGGTCTGAAGAAAGGCAGCTTTCATTGAAGCTCAGGATATAGAGTGATAATAGAAAAGTTCTTCTCTTTACTAAGGTAACTGACTTCTGTATTGGTCCCATTACTGTAATGCTTAATTCAAGGGGACACCTCAGATTATAGTTAATAGGTAGGCGTATTTTTGTTTGTTTTTTAGAGATAAATTTTAACCACTGAATTATGTGGAAAGTTGTATTGGTAATGACACTAAATGATAAATTATGTGTGTGTGCATACTGATATTTTAATATTTTTCTCAATTTCTAGAGAAAGAAAATAAAGCTGGGTGGATTTTATAAAGGAATAAAAGAGAGGACCAGGGAGAGCGTCAATTGCTTTTATCAAAATTTTAAATTAAACGGCCATATCTATTAGTGAAAGAAAGTGAAAAGCGAGCGTTGTGTCAGATACAATCACATTTGTTTCCTTTTTGTACTGAGTGTCTTCACCCCATAATTAACATTTCAGGTATCTTGTCAGCTGTAAGAAGAATAATACTTAATCAAAAATGCATTGAAGTTATTAGATCATAGCATATGAAATAATCAGGCTCTACCAAATGCCACTTAACTACTTGATTTAGTGGGAGAGGTGCCCTCAGCTGTAAAAGACCTATGGTATTAGTAAATCACAAAATTATCAAGGGGAGAAAAGACCAGCGGGCATTATTGTAATTTGCTGCTGATTTTCTTTATCTCTGTATTCAGTTAATCATGACATTCAATCAGCATTTTTTTCCAGAAAATGTTAGACATCGTCCCTTCTTTCATCACACCATTCTGGCCTTTGTCACTAAGTAGACTGCAGGCTGCGTGCAGACTAATGGAGTTACCTGAAACACAGCCTTTATTTTTTCACTCAGCTGCTGAAAGCTTTCAGTGGCTCCCTACTAGCCTGACCAGAAATTCCAAGGAAAGATGCATCAAGCCAGGCTGCAGAGATGGTCAGAAAAGGCATCACTGAGTAGCTGAAATGGCTTTAAGAGACTGGGTGTGAGGAAGGGAAACAAAAGGAGGGAATGAAATTAGCCAAGGCAAGAAAGGAAAAAGGGAGTTCTGTGGTCGTGTTTTTCAAAATGGTCTGTAAGTCCTTCTGGGGTGGATAGTGAGGATTTGTTTGGTGAATAGTACTTTCTGGTTAGGGCTGTAAAAAGATAGGGTACAAGTCAGCTCAAGTTGTAGATCACAGATCTCTTTGGGTAGACACTGTTCAAAACATTTTAATTACTTTGAATTGCTCGTCAAGCTTATTTTGGCTATGGCAGTTCAAGAACTAATTAAAGAACTTTCTCATTTGTCTTGTCTTGAGGTTACTTGTTTATCCTCGCCCACCCCACTGCCAGCTAGAAATCACTCGTTATAAAATTTAAAAAGCCAGGTATTTTATAAGGGTCACTTCCAGTTATAACATCTTATTGCCCTCGAAAGTTCCTAAACAGAGTATATAGCATTTCTGGAAGGAAAAAATATCAGAGTTTGCATACGTGTTCAAGTCTGGTACTGGACATTGATTATCCTAATTGGAGAATTAGTTTTGTTAAATTGATTGCGAAATAGACAAGGACTATAAATTTCAATTAATAAAATGCTTTGTGTTTACACTGGTATGTATTATCTTAGTCATATTTGTGTGCAGAACACGGAAACAGGTTTATGTTTATAATATTTGTTAAAAATTAAAAGATTCAACTCGTACTAGAAGATACCTCATAAGTTCAGTAACATTTTTCCCTTTATTCGAACATTTGTCAGACGTTTAATTTGTGCTTTGGTAATATGCACAGATTTCAGCAATGTCAGCACAGATTAATGGGTGGAAACACTGGCGAATCTGTACCTGTAGAGATAGGGGTTAGTATATTCCCAAGTGCTGTTGACTGTGGACAGTGGGCTGTGAGGTGGGATAGGGACAGGCTTGAGAAATTTCAGTTAAGGAAAAGTTGGGGATCTTTGAGATGGGATTAATTCATAACAAAAAATAGAAGAGTTTTCTAAGCTGGAATTCATTGGAAAAATGGAAGTATGACAATATTTAGGGCTTTTTTTTTTCCTTCAGATGAATGGTACTCCCTGTGCAAAGGAAAGGGAATAATGATAAAATCATCACCAGTGAGAATGCTGAAATCCAGTCCCTGCCTTGTTATGTTAGCTTCCTTCTCATGTATGTTGAGTACATTGTAGTGCTCTGTTCAAATCTAACTTTTTTGCTTATTTGTAGTAGTTCTTCTTAGCTTAGGTTTTCAGGTACAACTATTTCACACATATACCACACTCACCATTTTACTTTGTTTTTGAGTATATTCTTATTTATTAATGCACTGTTCCCAATCTTTAAAAGTAGATAGGGTATAAAAAATAACAGTAAGCATTCTTTTAGCCCTGCACATATACACACCCACAAAAAACACACACCCTGGTAATATTTTTCACTTTGGGGAAATGAAAGTGGATTGTTGAAAATATTAGAGAACATATTTTTAGAGTATTCTGTAATCTCCTCTCTGCTCCATTCTTAGTGTTTGCTAAGATTAAAATCGTTTGCTTTTGATGCCATCATGCCATCAGTGTCATTTTCTTGTGATCATAGAATGTTAAAGCCATCAGGACCCAAGAGATAATTTTCCTTAGTCCTAAGATTCCATTGGGTAACTCCTTGCAAATACTGTTTGATTAAATTCACTCAGAGTATGGATTTGATTAAGAAGGAAAATGTTGGGGGGGGGGAATTATGCTGCAGCCACTTTCTCATTAAGAATGAGAAGGTAAGTCTATGTAAAATTCCACTTTTTCAATCAGTGTTAATTTTCTAAAAGAAGTCATGGTGTTAATAATTTAGTGCTGTGCTTACGAGCTTCAAACCTATTGATTTTAATTGGAGGTCCACATCTAGAAGGAAGATAGGCAGTGAGCAAATCAATTTTGTTTTAATCCAATGCATTTTAATAAGTGTGCTAAAGATTCACCATAACATTACCCGTGATAGTTCGATATTTGCTATGAGGGGCCGCTGCCTTAGATTCTAACCAAAGATGTTTATTTTTGAAAATACTGGAATAACATCCTTTTATTTTACCTCTAATATGAATAGAATAAAATGAAGCTCTCAGTGTCCATCACTTTAAAGTGCTCTTTTGTGGGTTTGATTAAATAATGGCCTGAACAAATTAGAATACCTGTTTTATCATTTATTAACAGAACCATTGTCTTCCTTTCATTGTATGTCCTTTTCCCCCTTTCCAGATGAATATTTTATAGTTAGGGCTTGTTATCAATCCCAAGCCATATTTATGTAACATCCTGTCTAGTCAGTAATAATTCTCTTTAATTTTAACATTAATGCTTATGGTTAAACCTGACCCCTGGTTGGATTGTATATTTCTATGTGTCAGCCCAACTAAATGAAAAGAAATGCACAGCAGAGTGATACACAAACCATGGCTCTTCGAGGCCTCTAATCTTTGCATTAGAGTATGAAATCATCCCAGATGCTCCAGGGCATACAGTAGTCCTGTGGCTCTGGTTAAGTGATTGCAATTGTGCTTCTAGAATCAGATTTGCATACACCACTTGTAGACATCTTTGTGTGTGTGGCTACTACCAACTCTTCTTTGGGTACAGCTCCATATTATTTCAAGAACTGCTATTTTGTAAACTAAAGAGCTCTTCAGTTGAAAGAAAAAGAATCTCCAAGTTGTCACTTTGAAAAGTTTTTATTATGTTAATCACATGTGAGAATAGGGATTGATTTAAAATTTCATACCTATTTTAACATCTTTTGGTTTATTGAATGTAATCTCTCTTGCACCAAAAGTCAGAAATCAAATTGCAAATAAACAGATAACCTCACACCAGTGATTTCATTTTAGGAGTGCCCCCAGGTAAACACCCTGCAAACACCCAAGGGCCACAATGTATAAAGCACTGTACTGGGTACTGTGAGGTTACCTGACACTGAGTAAGACAGAGTTTTATCCTAAATAAGCTTACTGTCAAAAATTAAAAGATTACCTCAATGAAAGAGAATGCAAACATAATAAAATGTGTGTTCTAATGGAGGCACAAGTAAAGGGCTGTGGGGAGGCAGAGAATGAAACAATCAATTAATTCTGCTGGGGTAATCAGGTTCCTCTAGGGGGTTGGGAAGGTGTTTATTTTTTAATTAAAGATGCTGGGACTTCCAGAGATGGAGAAGGACAGGCAGAGTATTGTAGACAGAAAATAGCATGAGTCAAAGGCTCAAAAGTAAGAAAATAGAGTCATTTCCTAATGGATCATTGCATTTAATTTTATATGCCTAAGCTGAAGCATTTGGATTTGAGACATGGTAAGATATCTCTGGAATTTTCCCTCTAGGCATTTAGTTTCCTTGGATGTTCAAGTTCTATATTTGGTTAACTATGTTATTTTCTAAATACTACTTTACTTTCTGAATCAATTTAAAGTAGAGGAAGACTAATAGAGCCTTAAGTTCTGTATGAGCTGAACTCCTGGCTCCCCTTGACTTTCTTGGGAACAGTCACTCATACCTAATGGATCATGGCCAGTGTGAGAGGCAATAGATCCATCTGGACAGCAGCTCACTCTGCTGTTCTTTATCCATCCTTGGCTTCTAGGCCCACTTCATTATAGTGTCAGAGATTGGGTCTTGAATGCAGTCTACTAGTGACTCTGAATTTCTTACTGGAACAATGGTATAATACTGTTTATACTTTACATTTGAGCCATTGTGTACCACTATAGTGGTACATGGCTGATACTAATTCATCCCTTACCTTACGTTTCAAAATTAGGGTTGGCGATTGTTAGTGATAAAGGGAAGGGAACAAAGGGACTTGGCTTTTAATACTTCACAGATTCACACAGTGTCAGAACAGTAAGGGATTCAGAAATCATCAAGCCCACCCCTTCCCTCATTATACAGATGGTAAAGCCAACATCTAATCACTGATTTCTTATAATTTCCTGGATAAGTAAAATTAAGGCAATTTTGCCTGACCTCCGTGCTCTCTTTACCTCTGTAATACTCATGAGAAACCAGACCTCCTTTTTCCTTTGGAATGGCTGTAAGGTCAGAGAGAAATGAGCTAAATGATGCAATGGAATTTGCATCCAGCATTTATTGTGATGATAGCCTTGACTTTTGGTTTATTGAGAGAAGAATGTGATTGTTTGCAGGATGTTTCCTTCCCCTTGCCCATGGGTATAATTAAAGGTTTAAGGGAACTTCAGATCCCAGAGAGTTAGTCAAAAAGACAAAATTGGTTATTTCCTTTATTTTAAGAGGTCTTAGATCCAAAGATGATTTACCTGGCTGAACAAAATAATCTGACATTTCTACTCTCAATTAAAATAACAGGAATGTAAAGCCCCCCGTATCTGGGACATAGAGCTAATAAGTGCTGCCTATTATGACTTTGGCTCTTGCTTGATGATTTCTAAGATGAGGGAAGTTATAGTTAAATTTATTATTCTTTCTGTATTCCACTTTTCTTTAGAAAAATGTGGAATGTGGTAGAGGTGACAATAGAATCAAACAAATGTCACCTTCTTTTTTACCTGGTTGTAAATCGAGCCATCTTACAAACATATGTAAAGAACAGCATTCTTCACATCCCAGAATGTGTGCCACTTGCTTCATTGTTCTTTTCCTCTGATCTGAGCTTAGGTAAAGAGCAGGATGCAAGTTAGGAGCAGAGGAAGCTCTTCTCCTATTCTCTCTTGAGTAGGAGGAATTAAGATGAAGGAATTATCAATTATTCTTTTGTTCTTAAAGATGAAGTAGACTCAAATTATTAATCAAGAGAGATTCCTCAAACTGCTGTAATTCACGCAGCTATGTCAAAACCTTTTGTGATAATTTTAATGAAGTTATCCTCGACTAAAATATTTGCATTCTAAGTATTTTTCCTTATGAGATACATTTAAAAATAGAAATAATAAAAAAGAGATTAAAAAGCACTTATAAATTTAACTTTATTTCTGTCTTGTGAATGCATTTGTCTCATTGCTGTGCACAGTATTGCTAAGAGTTTAAGCGGTTGCCTTAAAAGTACAAAATAATACTGTGTAAGACCTTTGACTTTATGCTTTTCCATTAAGACTAGGGTTGCGGTGCTGCTGCCTCATCCATTTCAAAACTTCCTTTTAAGTGGGTGGGTAAAGACAGGGACTCAACTGTGAGTTGATAAATGCTGTCTGATGACCATAAGGAAGCCCATGGTTGTTCAAACTACATTTTTGGCTTCATTTCATTTATCTCATTGCAACACAAAGATTTTACATGTATGCAAAGGCGAGCAATAATAACGTTTGTGATGTAAAAATGAGTACACCGTAAAAATAGGTAAACTAAGAACATTTTCTTCATACACTTAAATATTTTGAGCTCTTATTTAAACGTGGAAATACAAACTTAAATGACTGACCACCTAAAGAAATTTGACCTCAAGCCAAATTACTCATGTTTAATTTGAATCATATACAGACATACTCAATTTTTATCTTAGTTCTTATTCTGTCATATGCAGAATATAGTGAAGTTACATATTTTACTTCAGAAATATAAATCACAGAGGTCTCTTAAGAATTCCATAGAATCGTATCAGATATTTGTAATATGAACCTGAGGTTGTGCAAAGCAGAGAAATACTCTGCTAATGTCACATTCTTCAAAAGCATAGGAAAATGTATGGGGGGTTTGTTTTATCCTTCTCATTATTAAAGTAATTTGAGCATTCACATGGTTATTTCAACAATTGTAGACTTACATAAAATCTAGCACAAAATTAACAACTGACATTATTTTTACTCTTGGACAATTCCATCAACTTGTGTGGTATTTTTCAAGAACAGAACTGAAAACCTTAGTATAAAGGGTTACTGAAGCCTACAATAAATCACTGATAAAGCTGGAATTGGGGCTGTTGACTTCCTGACATTGTTTCCTATGGGAATCATGATATGGAATACTATCAGTACTTTGCCTCCCATATTCTAGAGGCTAGACCACTCCAGTCTAGTTATTGACATGGAAATAAAAATGGCCTGAGTATAGTAACCTTGCCAGAAAGACAAGGTTATTTACAGATCACTTTTAAGATTATAATAGGAAATATCTGGTAATTGTACATATATACAGGGGTCAATCCATTGCATAGTGGTTCAAAAATTGTAAGAAATTCATATCATTTGGACCAACATCTCCCCCCCACAACCGCTCCAGCTTCTGGTGACCACCATTCTGCTCTCTAGTTCTATGAGATCAGCTCATTACACATATGAGTGAGATCATGCAGTCTTTCTATGTCTGGCTTATTTCACTTAACATAATGTCCTCCAGGTTTATACATGTTGTCGCAAGTGATTGGTCAAACGATACAAAATTTCAGTTAGATAGGAGGAATAAGTTTTAAATCTGTTGTATAACATGATGAGTATAGTCAATAACAATATATTGTATTCTTGAAAAATGCTAATAAAGTAGACGATAACTATGTGAGGTAATGTGTATGTTAGTTAGCTAGATCTAGTCATTCCACAATGTTTTAAACATACTTTAAAACATAATATTGTATGTGGTAAGTACATATAATTTTATCTGTCAATTAAAAAAAGGAAGAAGGAAGAAATTTTATCATTTGGAGAAAAGGAATATCCTATCTTAAGTTTTTCAAATTCTTTAAATGTTGGGATATTACATAGTAGATATTACAAAGTAGACATTGGACAATTGTGTGATCTGTTTATGATAAAAAAAATAATTCTGGTTTTATAGCAAAACGGAGTCTAGCTAAAGTTACAAATAAATTAAGCTGTAGTGAAAGAACCTCAGACACAAGTCAGGAGACCTGTGTTCAAGTTTGAGCTTTGCCGCTAATTAAATACTTTAGATCCGTGAACAGTTTGATAACCTCTTTAGGCTATAGATTTCTCCCTGTAAAAATAAGGAATTTTTTTTAGATGTTTGCATTAGATGTTTACTGAGCTTCTGCTCATCTCAAAGATACCATAATCCAAAACTCTGTATCCCTTCTCAACCTCTCTCTACCTCTACAGTTGTTTTGACATAAATGACCTTAAACTTCATAGCTTCCATTTGGTGGGATTGTCCTAAGACACAGCAGGCATACAGTAAATGTTGCTGATGGTGGTGGTAAGGAGTTGGATTAAGTGATCTATACATTTCCTTCTAGCTCTAAAAGCCAGTGACTGGGGAAGAAGTCAATTGTGCTTGGATCATATCTAGCACTTTAAAAAGATAGTATCCTGTGCTCTTGAACTCAGCAGTACTAAGAGGTATACGGCTGTTGATTTTAATTTTTTTTCCTTCTGGCAGTATCTTGATCAGGAAACACTCAACAAAGTTTTTAGGCAATGATCATAGGGCAAATGAAAAATCTTAACATAGGCAATCATAATAGAACAGTAATGTAATTTGAGGCTAATATTAATCTTATAAGAAAAAGGCAAAGGTCCACAGTGCCAGAAATGAAATGTGTTCCCCAGTCATTCTTCAAAATTCTACACTTTTGCTCCATAATCATATTGTAGCCTCTCCAATATTAACATATTCTGCTTTTATAGAAATAGTCCAATATAGCTGTAAAATAATCACAACCTTAAAATGGTTGAAACTGGCCAGTGTGGCTATTTCTTACATGTAATGCTAATGCATTTGAACTCCAGGCTTCTTGGGTCAAACACATACATATGCTTTTTTAATAAAAATGTAAATATGAATATTAATGTTATAAAAATAAATAAAATTTTCTAAAGGTCAAGTTTTAAAAAATAATTATTTGAGACTCATGGAGCCATTAGAGAATGGCTGTATTTAGATGTGTTCTACTTGTTATATGATAGGTAATAACAAAGACATGGGAGTAATCCAGAAAAGCATTTCATCCCTAGCTTGGGAGATCTAATCTGAGCAATTTAAATAGGTGTATCTCTAGTTTTTACTACATTGTTAGGCTAAGGTTTTTAGTTACCCCGTGTGATCGTCAGGGCACCCTGTGTTCACTGCATGTCACTCCTGGTATTACCACTTGAAGATTTGAAGGGAGTAAGAGGTCGTCCTTTCTAATAAGCTTTGATGTCATAAGCACATTCTTTGCTCTTCATTTCCTGTAATACCTCTCCTCATGTGTAAGTCACTGGTAGGCCTACACACAGGCCAGTCTTTGTAAAGTGCAAAAAGTTATCTTATAGCTGAGAGCATTCATTGTTTAGGCTTTATTAAGGTAGGGAGGCAAGGGCAAAACCTAGTGAGTTCAGCCTTGCTCAGCTTGGTTCTTGGTTCTTGGTTCCTGGTTCCTGAAGGTTCTTTCAGGAACCTGAGCTCAACCCTTTATGGTCAAGTACTCTGAGAAATCTACCTTCTCTTCCTTAAACCTATTATTATGTTTTCACTCTCAGTTCCATACTGGAGGTCTTAGCTAGCTCAGATTCAAAGAGATAGATTCTTTACCTTTGGTTCTTTCACACTTTGGTCTCTCTAGGTCTCCATTCTACTACAGCTCCAAAGCTGATTCTAATTCTGTCTAAGATTTTCTTGTTTCCCCTGGCTGCTCATTTCCAATGTCCCCTTCTACCATTTGGACCCATTTTCTCCTAGCTAACTAGATGTAAACTTTTACCCTTCCTCAGTGTTGGTTGTTAGCCTCAAAACTCTGTCATCAATCACATCTTAACCTATTATACACCCTATAGATTGCACATAGACTGTGTTGGGTAAAAACAATGTTTAAGAAAACATACACAAAGAGCATGGGCTGTGTCGCTTATTTCTGACAAATATTACATTTCTAATCTTGAGAATAAGTACTAATTATAGAGATGTGTCCTTACAAAGAAGTATTGCATACTTAGTTTTAAAAATATAGGTACATATACATAAATACCAAAGTCCTATCGGTTTTATCCCTGAATTGTTTGCTTTTAGTGTGCAGAATTAGATGAGACCCATATGCTTCCCTCGGAAAAAATAGAGATAGTGAGTTTCCTCTAGTCAAGGTTACAAACTTTACATCTGTCTGCTCAGTGGTTCCCAAATGCTGATCTCAAGACTGGTGCCAAAATGACTACATAGGAATCATTTGGGGTGCTTTTTTTAAAAAAAAAAAATATTGATTGCAGATCCCAATCTCAGATATCCTGAATCAGTAGTTTGGGAGTGAAGTCTAGAGAGCTGCATTTTTTTTTTTTTTTTTTTTTGTCTTTTTCCATGTCCGGCAACGGATTGCAACCC